>NC_060173.1:93762511-93772511 GCF_021184085.1 Oncorhynchus gorbuscha
CTGTCTCTATTACTCCTCCTGTCTCTCCTACTCCTCCTGTCTCCCCTACTCCTCCTGTCTCTCCTACTCCTCCTGTCTCCCCTACTCCTCCTGTCTCTCCTACTCCTCCTGTCTCTCCTACTCCTCCTGTCTCTCCTACTCCTCCTGTCTCTCCTACTCCTCCTGTCTCTCCTACTCCTCCTGTCTCCCCTACTCCTCCTGTCTCCCCTACTCCTCCTGTCTCTCCTACTCCTCCTGTTTCTATTACTCCTCCTGTCTCTATTACTCCTCCTGTCTCTCCTACTCCTCCTGTCTCCCCTACTCATCCTGTCTCCCCTACTCATCCTGTCTCCCCTACTCATCCTGTCTCCCCTACTCATCCTGTCTCCCCTACTCCTCCTGTCTCCCCTACTCCTCCTGTCTCTCCTACTCTTTCTGTCTCTCCTACTCTTTCTGTCTCTCCTACTCCTCCTGTCTCTCCTACTCCTCCTGTCTCTCCTACTCCTCCTGTCTCTCCTACTCCTCCTGTCTCCCCTACTCCTCCTGTCTCCCCTACTCCTCCTGTCTCCCCTACTCCTCCTGTCTCCCCTACTCCTCCTGTCTCCCCTACTCCTCCTGTCTCTCCTACTCCTCCTGTCTCTCCTACTCCTCCTGTCTCTCCTACTCCTCCTGTCTCTCCTACTCCTCCTGTCTCCCCTACTCCTCCTGTCTCTCCTACTCCTCCTGTCTCTCATACTCCTCCTGTCTCTCATACTCCTCCTGTCTCCCCTACTCCTCCTGTCTCCCCTACTCCTCCTGTCTCCCCTACTCCTTCTGTCTCTCCTACTCCTTCTGTCTCTTCTACTCCTCCTGTCTCTCCTACTCCTCCTGTCTCTCCTACTCCCCCAGGCCAGTAATAGAGTGGAATCCATCTGGTTTCAGATCTGTTTCTTAGTTCAATATTTCCTTACAATAACTGCAATTGACAGTATTATTTTATAGCCATTATATAGCTGGGCCATGCATTAGCCCACATTGTCTGTTTGCTCTCAGTTGTAATAGCTGTGTTACTGTAGAATTAACAAACTAGTTGACCCTTCTAATAGATTGAACAGAGCAGCATGGAAGACTGGACAGTGTTTTATTGAATGATACTGTAGTTATAGATTGTTCCATGGGTCCTGTTACTCTGTGACTTCCCTGTTTAAGAATGTAATCCAGAAATGGGTTACGGTTAGGGTGACTCTTCATTCTTTTCCAGTCCTTTGTAGTTCACTGGATATTATTTGATATATTCCCATATGTTATTGTAATATAATGACATATTTGAATTGATTTTAAATACATCAGCTAGACATTCTCCTAACATTACCCTTTATTTAATGTTCTCTTCTCTGTAACTTGGGCTATTGGGCTTGGCTTCATCTAGGCCATTTTAAGTTCACATGGCATTGAGTCATCAGTTATTTTCTTAATACACACGTGTGTACACACAGTAACATACACACACACATTCAGATGTAATAGGTTATTTTATTTTCATCATAGACTGCATCTTTCTTTGGATTAATTTATGATTTTCTGGGATGCAATTATATTATAGTTGTACCCTTTAATGTGTTGTCTCTTTAAAGACAAACATGTAAATATTTCAATATTTGTGACACGATTCAGTGTGATAAGACTCAGTGGGATATGACTCAGTGAAATATGACTCAGTGGGCTATGACTCAGTGGGCTATGACTCAGTGGGCTATGACTCAGTGGGCTATGACTCAGTGGGCTATGACTCAGTGCGATATGACTCAGTGGGAGATATGACTCAGTGGGATATGACTCAGTGGGATATGACTCAGTGGGAGATGACTCAGTGAAATATGACTCAGTGGGAGATGACTCAGTGGGATATGACTCAGTGGGATATGACTCAGTGGGATATGACTCAGTGGGAGATATGACTCAGTGGGATATGACTCAGTGGGATATGACTCAGTGAGATATGACTCAGTGGGATATGACTCAGTGGGATATGACTCAGTGGGATATGACTCAGTGGGATATGACTCAGTGGGAGATAACTCAGTGAGATATGACTCAGTGAGATATGACTCAGTGGGATATGACTCAGTGGGATATGACTCAGTGGGATATGACTCAGTGGGCTATGACTCAGTGGGCTATGACTCAGTGAAATATGACTCAGTGGGATATGACTCAGTGAGATATGACTCAGTGGGATATGACTCAGTGGGATATGACTCAGTGAAATATGACTCAGTGAAATATGACTCAGTGGGATATGACTCAGTGAGATACGACTCAGTGAAATATGACTCAGTGGGATATGACTCAGTGAAATATGACTCAGTGAAATATGACTCAGTGGGATATGACTCAGTGAAATATGACTCAGTGAAATATGACTCAGTGGGATATGACTCAGTGAAATATGACTCAGTGGGATATGACTCAGTGGGATATGACTCAGTGGGCTATGACTCAGTGGGCTATGACTCAGTGGGCTATGACTCAGTGGGCTATGACTCAGTGAGATATGACTCAGTGAAATATGACTCAGTGGGATATGACTCAGTGGGATATGACTCAGTGGGCTATGACTCAGTGCGATATGACTCAGTGGGAGATATGACTCAGTGGGATATGACTCAGTGGGATATGACTCAGTGGGAGATGACTCAGTGAATTATGACTCAGTGAAATATGACTCAGTGGGATATGACTCAGTGGGATATGACTCAGTGGGATATGACTCAGTGAAATATGACTCAGTGGGAGATGACTCAGTGGGATATGACTCAGTGGGATATGACTCAGTGGGATATGACTCAGTGGGAGATGACTCAGTGGGATATGACTCAGTGGGATATGACTCAGTGAGATATGACTCAGTGGGATATGACTCAGTGGGATATGACTCAGTGGGATATGACTCAGTGGGAGATGACTCAGTGAGATATGACTCAGTGAGATATGACTCAGTGGGATATGACTCAGTGGGATATGACTCAGTGGGATATGACTCAGTGGGCTATGACTCAGTGGGATATGACTCAGTGAAATATGACTCAGTGGGATATGACTCAGTGAGATATGACTCAGTGGGATATGACTCAGTGGGATATGACTCAGTGAAATATGACTCAGTGAAATATGACTCAGTGGGATATGACTCAGTGAAATATGACTCAGTGGGCTATGACTCAGTGGGATATGACTCAGTGGGATATGACTCAGTGCGATATGACTCAGTGGGATATGACTCAGTGGGATATGACTCAGTGGGATATGACTCAGTGAAATATGACTCAGTGGGATATGACTCAGTAAAATATGACTCAGTGAAATATGACTCAGTGGGAGATGACTCAGTGGGAGATGACTCAGTGAAATATGACTCAGTGGGAGATGACTCAGTGGGATATGACTCAGTGGGAGATGACTCCGTGGGAGATGACTCAGTGGGAGATGACTCAGTGGGATATGACTCAGTGGGATATGACTCAGTGGGATATGACTCTGGGGTATGACTCAGTGGGATATGACTCAGTGGGATATGACTCAGTGGGAGATGACTCAGTGGGATATGACTCAGTGGGATGTGACTCAGTGGGATATGACTCAGTGAAATATGACTCAGTGGGATATGACTCAGTGGGATATGACTCAGTGGGATATGACTCAGTGGGAGATGACTCAGTGGGAGATCAAATCAAATCAAATGTATTTATATAGCCCTTCGTACATCAGCTGATATCTCAAAGTGCTGTACAGAAACCCAGCCTAAAACCCCAAACAGCAAACAATGCAGGTGTAAAAGCACGGTGGCTAGGAAAAACTCCCTAGAAAGGCCAAAACCTAGGAAGAAACCTAGAGAGGAACCGGGCTATGTGGGGTGGCCAGTCCTCTTCTGGCTGTGCCGGGTAGAGATTATAACAGAACATGACCAAGATGTTCAAATGTTCATAAATGACCAGCATGGTCAAATAATAATAAGGCAGAACAGTTGAAACTGGAGCAGCAGCACAGTCAGGTGGACTGGGGACAGCAAGGAGCCATCATGTCAGGTAGTCCTGGGGCACGGTCCTAGGGCTCAGGTCCTCCGAGAGAGAGAAAGAAAGAGAGAATTAGAGAGAGCATATGTGGGGTGGCCAGTCCTCTTCTGGCTGTGCCGGGTGGAGATTATAACAGAACGTGGCCAAGATGTTCAAATGTTCATAAATGACCAGCATGGTTGAATAATAGTAAGGCAGAACAGTTGAAACTGGAGCAGGAGCATGGCCAGGTGGACTGGGGACAGCAAGGAGTCCTCATGTCAGGTAGTCCTGGGACATGGTCCTAGGGCCCAGGCCAGTTGAAACTGGAGCAGCAGCATGGCCAGGTGGACTGGGGACAGCAAGGAGTCATCATGTCAGGTAGTCCTGGGGCATGGTCCTAGGGCTCAGGTCCTCCGAGAGAGAGAAAGAAAGAGAGAAGGAGAGAATTAGAGAACGCACACTTAGATTCACACAGGACACCTGAATAGGACAGGAGAAGTACTCCAGATAAACAAACTGACCCTAGCCCCCCGACACATAAACTACTGCAGCATAAATACTGGAGGCTGAGACAGGAGGGGTCAGGAGACACTGTGGCCCCATCCGAGGACACCCCCGGACAGGGCCAAACAGGAAGGATATAACCCCACCCACTTTTCCAAAGCACAGCCCCCACACCACTAGAGGGAAATCTTCAACCACCAACTTACCATCCTGAGACAAGGCCGAGTATAGCCCACAAAGATCTCCGACACGGTACAACCCAAGGGGGGGGGGGGTGACTCAGTGGGATATGACTCAGTGGGATATGACTCAGTGGGATATGACTCAGTGAAATATGACTCAGTGGGAGATGACTCAGTGGGAGATGACTCAGTGGGATATGACTCAGTGGGATATGACTCAGTGGCATAACTCTTTTTTGCTAATTGCTGCTTTAGATTGTAATGCAATTTATATTATCTCAGTTGTCTTTGAAATCCTTTATCTTTATATGTTAGTTTAAACCTAGAAACTATAAGGCTGCTCATAGATACATTCCAATAGTGAAAAAGATACTGTGGTTTCTGAAGAGAAGAGGCAGAAAGTAGCTCTGTCCAGCCATATTGTAATCCTAGAATCTTTGACATCTTTGCATCGACGTCGTCAATTATTGTTCCATTGTTAAAATGTTTGTCTTCCGAAAACGAACAATCCAATAAATGAATCAGTGAGAACAAATTGAACACTGAACATGTTGGGTCAAGGCTTTGACGGTAAACAACCAAAATTGCAATTAATGCCATTTCATTGCTTCAAATGATATGGAGTGGAAAAATCACTTGACTTTTTCCTCGTGGAATTTTGTATAATGACTAGCAGACATTCAAGACCATTTAAAGTGGAAATCATACAATCTGTAATTTAGAATAAAAAAAATATTGGATTGCATGTCAACAATGGTTAATGGATGATTAACCTGTTCCTATTGTTGAAATGAATTCCCGTCAACACAGTGGGAGGAAGACATGAATGAACCTGATGGAGAGAGAATGGAACACAGCAGGCTCTAATGGGGTGGAGATTGGAATCCGCAGGCTGTGGGGGGCGGGGCTTGTTTCCAGGAGATGGGTCGGGCAGGTCTGTGGGTCATGCTGTTTTTATTGGACTATAAGGTTGACCCCCTCACGACCCCTGATTGGCCCCTGACCCGGGCAGTCATACCATATCAAACTACTGATGCGCACAGCCTTTCAGAGGGAGATTAGTTTTGCCTGCCCCGCTGATATTGACATCAGACTTAGGAACCCACGTCATGGTACAGATCAGATCAATACTGTAATATGTCTATTATACCAGTAATCAATAAAATGATGTTGAACTCTTTTATGACAATATTGCAGTTCGAGAACATTGTGGAGATAGGATTTGTGGCCCTCACCACATCACTTTATCTACTGTAGCAGAATAGGTCTATAGATTGTACTTCTATGGCATTCCATATAGTCCATTCTGCACACAACAACTCAACTAACCATCACATACATCAGACTGGACAGCTATTACTACCAGCTCTGGTCTGGTAGACAGACAGTCAGCAGCTTCTTTCCTGGCTCAACCTCAGTGACCATAGAGACAGAACTATGGGAGGATGTGGACAGTTTCCCATTTTCCATGAAGGATTATCATTCGTTTGCACAATATAAGCCTTATTTTCCATGAAGCAGGGGATACGTATATTGATTGCTGCCAGTGGACAGTTTCATCGTTCAATCATGTATTCATTATGTGGGAAGACTCAGAAGGTTGCTGATAGAAAGTTCTATAGTATTTAACATAATTTGACCTGAGTTGGCAGCATTTAGTTCTGTCCGTCTGGCTGTAGGAACCTCATCCTCTCTAGAACCCCCCCCCCACTGTCGGCTCAGCTCGGCTCGGCTCAGCCCGGCTTGGCCCAGCTTCACACAGTGCTGCCAACCTCACTGTAACACTCACACAGACAGCTCTCTCTCTCTCTTTCATCCACAACTTGCCTAATTACTGAGTTTCTTTACACCGGACAGGATAGTTTGCGGCACAAAGAACTTTCTAGTTATTGTGCCCGGAAAAGCAGGGGAAAGCCGGGAGAGGCAGGGAGAGGCAGGGAGTAGGAAGAAAGAGCTTGGCATGCAAACACACTGTTCGGATAAACACAACATGCTGAAATGACTCCCTGCCAAGTCATCAGCACACGCCAGTGAGTCAGGACATACCTCACTTCATCATCTGTTACACAAAGAACCTCCTCCAGAATGTTTGATAATATTGGATTGCATGTTTATGTTAAACTGGATGTTGTGGATCAAGGGATATGGCAAGAACTGGACAAAAATAAGAAATGTAAGATAAGAAACTATTATTGTCATTCAAATGTTAATTACAAAATTCTGAATTATTATGATTCAAATTCTTCTTCTTGACGTTAAGATGTAAAAGAAATAGATCATAGATCACTAATGAACATCGGTGCACCCACTTTTGCTAATACTTTTGCTAATGCTTTTGCTAATACTTTTGCTAATACTTTTGCTAATACTTTTGCTAATGCTTTTGCTAATATGTTTGCTAATACATTTTTGTTGCTCATTTTGTAGTTCCTTTTCATTTTTGATTTGTATGAATAAATGACATTTTATTGAGAACACTTTAAATTTAAGCTCACATGTTTTACCCTTTTAACATTGTTTTTTATTGTGGTTCTAAAAATGTACATTATGGTGTTTACTTTTTATTTTATATTTGGAACTTTTTTTGAAGTAAATGAAAAACTATAATATGATCAGTCCATTAGTATTTTTTCTGTATTTAATTATCAAACAATAAGACACCTAAATAATACCAATATTTTTTTAAATAATAACAATATCTTTTTTACAATGTTTCCCTACGGTGTATTCAAGGACAAAGAGTATGGATACATACCGGCTCACATAATGCCTTATGTTTAAGGAGAGTGATGGTGACAGTAATCAATAGAAAGTGATTTCTCTCAGAAAGAATTTGATACATCAGAAGGTTGTTTAGTGTAGCTTTGTGTTTCCCACACAGCCAGTCGTTTATTCATCCAGCCAATGCACCTCTGTAAGCATAAATCCACTGGTCTGTCGTGGTTCTGCCCGACTCGGCCTGACCGCGTGTGTGTCCGTGTGGATGGCCCATCGTTGTGTCTGACCAGGGCTCTATAAGTCCACCCTCACTCACTCTTGCTCGGAGACAGATGGGAATTCTCCCAATCTGGGGCGTGCCACATGCATCCATCATGGCAGCTCTCTGGTTTTTCCAGTGATTTCCAGCTCCTGGTGCCGCCCTGCTGTCCGGTAGAGGCTGACCATGGCCGCTCCATCACCCCAGCCTGTCCCTCTGCTGATACACTGTGGTATTAACCACCGCCTACAGACAGCCCAGAGATCAGGAATGGCTTGCAACGGGTTTGTGGAGCTTGTGTGTGTGTAATTCGGTGTGTGTGAGAAAATGTATTACCATGTTTACTTACAAACTAATATGCATGTGTGTGTGTGTGTGTGTGTGTGTGTGTGTGTGTGTGTGTGTGTGTGTGTGTGTGTGTGTGTGTGTGTGTGTGTGTGTGTGTGTGTGTGTGTGTGTGTGTGTGTGTGTGTGTGTGTGTGTGTGTGTGTGTGTGTGTGTGTGTGTGTGTGTGCGCGGTGAATCATTAAGTTCCGAGCTCTGTTCGTTTTGGAGCGCCGTCCATCCTTTTGCCACAAAGAGGGTTTTGCGCCAAACAGCTTAGAATCACACACACTCACACACTCTCACACACACACATAACCACACACACATAACCACACACACAGCTTAGAATCAGCGCCACTTTGAAGTGTTCTAATCCTTCCTCTACCTTCAAACAACCTCTCCTGAATCTGACCAGACCGAACAGCTCAATCTGAACACATTTCACTGCAGATCAGCTCAAGTCCTTAATGTCATTTGATATGAACACTGGTCTGGGTTCTATTCTAATGGCTGCGATCAGAGTTGTTGGTGAGAGCTGGCTGCAAACCTACGTGCAGTATGTGTGTTTGTGTTCTCTGTATTTGCCACAGATGAAAAAATAAGTGAGTCACTTTTACAGCACCACTCACAGCACCAAATCTATTCAGTGCAGACATAATCTGCATGACAACATGCCTGCATGACTACTACATCACAGTTCCTGGGCCACATACCCACACCTACAGGATGACCTTCATGTTTGACTTCCTCAGTAAATCTCCAAATGATTTATTTTATAGACTCTTCTTAGCACACAGTTACCGTAAAGATTGATGAACTTCTTCTTCATGGTACTCATCAAACCTTACTTTAATGGGGGTTACTTGCTTTCTCCTCGTCTCTCTCTCTCTCCCTTCCTATCTCTCTCCACCAATCCCATGCCAGATGGGGTCAGTGGTGCGTCATAGGAGAGCTTCCATTGGTTGGGTTGGTCCTGTCGCTGGAGAGGGCCAGGGGCACCGTTACAGAACGTTCACATAGAAATATGATTATAGAATGAAATCCAATTCCCTATTCCAAACCAAAAAGAACAATGCATTTCTATCTGAATAGACTGCACTCTATCATTGGACCCTTTTAAGCCCCATCTCTCAGTGAGGTGCTTTGCGCCGTCTCTCTTTGTGTGTCTCTGTTGGTGCCGCTCGGCGGTTGGAGCTAGCGTGTGTACATTGGCTCACTTCTCCCTCTCTGAGATAGAGCCAAACTTACCCTGTTTCTCTCTCTCATCCCTTCCTGAGCCAATCGTCTCTTCTTTATATTTCTGTATTTCTTTCTTTCCTCGCTCTCTTTCTCTCTGAGCCAGCTACAGCCTCTAAAAGAATCTCAGGATTCCGATGCATTTTTGTTAACCGCACATCAAAGACCCACATAGTCAATACCACTGTTATGTTTTGTGTTGTTTTCTTTGTGTGATTGTGTCCTTTTTTATATTTTCCGTTGTGTGATGTGTGTGTGACAGATACATATAACTGCTTCTATCAACGTACGAGCAAAATAAAAACACAGTTAGTTGTTAAAATGGTTGTGAAGGTTTGGCCCCTGGATAGGTTTATATTCCTCCAGCTGTCCAGGTGAATTTCTTCACTGAATATCAGTCTCTTATGTTCTATTCTCTGTTCTATTTTCTTGACGATCAGCCTTGGAAGTGAAATGCAGGACAGCCTTGAAAAGAGCTTAGTAAAGATCCTGATACTCCCCAGTTCCCTCTTGCTCTCTCTCTCCATTTCTCTCTCTCTCTCTCCATTTCTCTCTCTCTCTCTCCATTTCTCTCTCTCTCCACCATTTCTCTCTCTCTCTCCACTTCTCTTTCTGACCTCCTCCTTCTCTCCACCCTCCCCTCTCTCTCTCTCCATTTCTCTCTCTCTCTCTCCATTTCTCTCTCTCTCCACCATTTCTCTCTCTCTCTCCACTTCTCTTTCTGACCTCCTCCTTCTCTCTGCCCCCCCCCCTCTCTCTCT
>NC_060173.1:93777511-93800011 GCF_021184085.1 Oncorhynchus gorbuscha
TTCTCAGCCCCTCCTGTACTCCCTGTTCACCCATGACTGCGTGGCCATGCACACCTCTAACTCAATCATCAAGTTTGCAGACGGCACTACTGTGGTAGGCTTGATTACCAACAACGACAAGACGGCCTACAGGGAGGAGGTGAGGGCCCTCGGAGTGTGGTATCAGGAAAATAACCTCTCACTCAACGTCAACAAAACAAAGGAGATGATTGTGGACTTCAGGAAACAGCAGAGGGAGCAACCCCCCATCCACATCGACGGGACAGCAGTGGAAAGGTGATATGGTCTACCCGCACAGACAGCATGGTGAAGAAGGTGCAGCAGTGCCTCCTCAACCTCAGGAGGCTGAAGAAATGTGGGTTGTCACCAAAAACACTCACAAATTTTACAGATGCACAAGCGA
Source organism: Oncorhynchus gorbuscha (assembly GCF_021184085.1). Taxonomy (NCBI): domain Eukaryota; kingdom Metazoa; phylum Chordata; class Actinopteri; order Salmoniformes; family Salmonidae; genus Oncorhynchus; species Oncorhynchus gorbuscha. The sequence goes on from NC_060173.1 coordinate 93,777,915, forward strand.
GAGCATCCTGTCGGGTTGTATCACCACATGGTACATCAGCTGCACTGCCCACAGCTGCAAGGTTCTTCCGAGGGTAGTGCTGTTTGTACAACTTATCACCAGGTGCAAACTACTTGTAATAAATGGATTTAATAAAAGTATCACCAATCACTTTAAATAACACCACTTTAATCATTTCTACATATCCTTCATTACTTATCTCATATGTATATACTGTGCTCTATACCATCTACTGCATCTTGCCTATGCCGTTATGCTCATCCACATATTTATATGTACATGTTCTTATTCATCCCTTTACACTTGTGTGTTTAAGGTTGTTTAAGGTTGTTGTTGTGAAATTGTTAGATTACTTGTTAGATATTACTGCACTGTCGGAACTAGAAGCACAAGCATTTTGCTACACTCACATTAACATCTGCTAACCATGTGTTTGTGACCAATACAATTTGATTTGATTTGAGGCTGTAAACTGTGACACCCTCTCCTGTCAGACAGCTAAAGACTGAACACTGCTCTGTCATTGGACTAATTAGAAATGATTTAGTTATAAGTGTGGAATAAACATTCCACACACTGGCCAGAAGCAGTTAGTTAACGTTTCCACAACAAATGAACTGACTGGGACTGAATAGGAGACTTGGAACCCTCTCAAAGTATAATAGCATCACAGTAATCGTTTGGTTCAAATGTAATACAGTAATAACTGTCTGAAACCCGATCTCTTTAAAGATTATCTTCCAGAAATCTCACTTGTCTTTTCCTCCTACCACTGACTTTTCTGATAACTACTTTATTAAGGGAAAACGTACTTGCTGTTATTATAATATGTGTCATCTAGCTATCTTAAGATGAGTGTCTGCTAAATGACTAAAATGTAAATGTATTTTGCAGCATTCCACACCTAAAATGTTTAAACCGTGTGTGGAAAGGGGGATACCTACTCAGTTGTACACTGAAATGTGTCTTTGTATTTCTCTGCCTTAATTGACATCCACATCATCAGTACCCTGGGAACAGTGTGTTAACTGCCTTGGTCAGGGGCAGAACAACAGATTTGACCTTGTCAGCTTGGGGTTTCCTTACAGTTACTGGCCCAACGCTCTAACCTCTAGGCTACCTGCCGAGACAGGTACCATTTGTACCATCACATTCATGCCCTCAACACAAATCTTGAACTTTAGCCAAAAAACTACATTTCTATGTCGCTACCCATGTCAGGAGTGATTTGTTCTCATGGTGCAATAGATGAAGGTTGACTGATAGGAAGTAGACAATCAGGTAGGCAATTAAACTGAAATCCCCTCTCGTCATCCTCCCTTCCCCTCTTCCTTTCCTTTCCCCTCCCCTCCCCTACCCTCTACTTCCTCCTCCTCCTCCTCTTCCATCGCCACCTATCAACAGGAAACGTTACTGAAGTGAACTCCTGATCACCCTGATAAACCTCTGGGCTAATTAAACAGGCAGAGAGATACAATATGTGTGTGTACGTGCTTGCATGTGTATGTGTGTCTGTGTGTGTGTGTTTGCTTAATCTGTGTCTCTTTATCTCTCCAGCTCCTGAATGCTGAGCGTTGAATGCAGTGTGCTGAGAGCTCAATGCTCCACAGCGAAAAGACTATTTAAATGTGACGGTCCCTGGGATTAGTGGGCTAGGTAACGAGGACGCCAGAACAACCAACCAGAGAGGTGAACCCGGGGACAGAGAGAGACACACACAGAGATGCACAGAGAGGAGGATGTATTATGAAAAACAGAAAAATGGTGCCAGCTTAATTATCCCCAAGACTATCTCAATGCTTTTATAGTTACACTTTGAAGTTTCTCCCACTTTTGATTGTCAAGTTTTATCAAAGATGTTTTCAGCCCCCCAAAACTCAGATCAAATGGCCTGGAGTTTCAAACACCTCACATTTCCTCTCCTCACAGTCATTATCTGGAAGGAGAATTATAAGACTCTGAACTGACTCATGAAAACATGAAAACTTTAGCCTCCTTTAATGCTAGTTCTTATCTACAGTAAGACCATCAGCTGTACTAAAGCAGACAGAGAGCTGTCTCTTCCCCTCTCTACTACTCTCTCTACTACTCTCTCTCTACTACCCTCTCTCTACTACTCTCTCTCTACTACTCCCTCTCTACTACTCCCTCTCTACTACTCCCTCTCTACTACTCTCTCTACTACTCTCTCTCTCTACTACTCCCTCTCTACTACTCTCTCTCTACTACTCCCTCTCTACTACTCCCTCTCTACTACTCTCTCTCTACTACTCTCTCTCTACTACTCCCTCTCTACTACTCCCTCTCTACTACTCTCTCTCTACTACTCTCTCTCTACTACTCTCTCTCTACTACTCCCTCTCTACTACTCTCTCTCTACTACTCCCTCTCTACTACTCTCTCTCTACTACTCTCTCTCTCTCTACTACTCTCTCTCGACTACTCTCTCTACTACTCTCTCTCTCTACTACTCTCTCTACTACTCTTTCTACTACTCTCTCTCTACTACTCTCTCTCTACTACTCCCTCTCTACTACTCTCTCTCTACTACTCTCACTCTCTCTACTACTCTCTCTCTCTACTACTCTCTCTCTACTACTCTCTCTCTAATACTCTCTACTACTCTCTCTACTACTCTCTCTCTACTACTCTCTCTCTACTACTCTCTCTCTACTACTCCCTCTCTCTACTACTCCCTCTCTACTACTCCCTCTCTACTACTCTCTCTCTACTACTCTCTCTCTACTACTCCCTCTCTACTACTCCCTCTCTACTACTCTCTCTCTACTACTCCCTCTCTACTACTCCCTCTCTACTACTCTCTCTCTCTACTACTCTCTCTCTACTACTCCCTCTCTACTACTCTCTCTCTACTACTCCCTCTCTACTACTCCCTCTCTACTACTCCCTCTCTACTACTCTCTCTCTACTACTCTCTCTCTCTACTACTCTCTCTCTACTACTCCCTCTCTACTACTCTCTCTCTACTACTCCCTCTCTACTACTCTCTCTCTACTACTCTCTCTCGACTACTCTCTCTACTACTCTCTCTCTCTACTACTCTTTATACTACTCTCTCTCTACTACTCTCTCTCTACTACTCCCTCTCTACTACTCTCTCTCTACTACTCTCTCTCTCTACTACTCTCTCTCTCTACTACTCTCTCTCTACTACTCTCTCTCTAATACTCTCTCTACTACTCTCTCTACTACTCTTTCTCTACTACCCTCTCTCTACTACTCCCTCTCTACTACTCTCTCTCTACTACTCTCTCTCTCTACTACTCTCTCGACTACTCTCTCTCTACTACTCTCTCTCTCTACCACTCTCTCTACTACTCTCTCTCTACTACTCCCTCTCTACTACTCTCTCTCTACTACTCTCTCTCTACTACTCTCTCTCTCTACTACTCTCTTTCTACTACTCTCTCTCTCTACTCTCTCTCTACTACTCTCTCTCTCTACTACTCTCTTTCTACTACTCTCTCTCTCTACTACTCTCTCTCTACTACTCTCTTTCTACTACTCTCTCTACTACTCTTTCTCTACTACCCTCTCTCTACTACTCTCTCTCTACTACTCCATCTCTACTACACTCTCTCTACTACTCTCTCTCTCTACTACTCCCTCTCTACTACTCTCTCTCTACCACTCTCTCTCTACTACTCTTTCTCTACTACTCTCTGTCTACTACTCTCTCTCTACTCCTTTCTTATCTCTGTCGGACTGCAGACGTTTCTAATCCTTTCGCCTTTGATTCCTCAACGGACAGAGGCTTAATTAGCATGTGCAAAAGCACAGCGCCCATCACCTTCTTTACGGACACACACACACACACACACACACACACACACACACACACACACACACACACACACACACACACACACACACACACACACACACACACACACACACACACACACACACACACACACACACACACACACACACACACACACACACACACACACACACACACACACACACACACTGAACAAATGCACACACCAAACACATGCATGCAAACACACACACACAAACACTCAGACACACTGAATAAACACTCACACCAAACACACACACAAACACACACAGAAGATAATGTGGCTCCATAGAGACACATGCTTTATAAGCTGAGAGAATCAGCAGTAGAAGGGACAGAACAGGTCAGGCCATCAGGTCATTATGTCTGGGTTTGTTTTTGTGTTTATTTTATTCAGTGTTTCTGTTTGTCATGCATTCAGCAGTATATATTTTATTGCTGCTTTTTTCAATTGCTAACATGCATTGGTCAAAACTTGTCAAAATTCTTCACACAGTCCACGAAACAAAAGTGTATGTGGACCAAACTGAATTCTTTTTCATTGCTTTCACACAAAATGCATTCAATGACCACATTCTCCGAAATCCATTAATTGTTTCTCATTCATTCTCCACCACCTGCAAAACTATATATATGCAGCACACGTTTTCAAATGCTAACACACTGTTTCCAATACCCGTTCAAAACAGAATGATGGCAAATGTCGTGCATATCTGCAGTAACCAGATTGAAACAGAAAATCTCAGCAGAATATTTAACCATTCCAAACACAGCTGATTACAGTTTCAGCTGAAAGCCCACCCAAGTGTCCTGTTTTTAGTCTCGTTACCAAACAGACATAAGAGGACGGCTTCGGAATGATTTAGTTGGGAAACATGGATCAAGGAAGACAGGTTGGTGGGGGAAGAAGAGTGGCAGGGAGGGGGAGAATGTGTGGAGGACAAAGGAGAGGAAGACCAAGAGCGGTGGTCTCTGATGAGATAAGATAATTAGTGACCATGTTGTAAACCATGGTCTCTCCTTGAGAGCGGCTGGTTTAAGGGTGCAACCAAATCTGCAGCGTTCAACAGTTGCATCAATAGTATGAATTGTACAGCAAAACAACAGGTGAGATGTGCATCCTTCAATGATAATTGAACTACATATTACAGTACAATACAGCATGTTCACATTTTTACATGTACTGACATTTTGAAATATATTGGTTGTTTTGTGTTTTTCAGTAGGATCCAAAGGTTGCCTCCCACAGGAGGGAGAGGCAGAATATTATCAGATGCCCAGGAAATTGCCATTGTTGACATGGTAATGGGCAATAATGCAATAAAACTGGGGGAAATTCAGGACAGAGTGCTGGCAGACAATGCCACTTTTGGGAATGTGAATACGGTCAGCACAACGATAATTGCCAGAGTCCCAGAGAAACATAAAATAAGGAGGAAGCAGTTGTACACTGTAACCTTTGAGAGAAACGGTGAACGTGTGAATGAACTCTGGTGTCAATATGTCCAGGTAAGATGTCTGTTCAATAACCAAACAGGGTACATACACAGCTATGCATAATGTAAACTACTGTCGAACTGGGGATTTACTGTATTTTACAGAGTAATGAAGAAGGAGGCCAGGCAAACTGCACATACATTCATCTTTGTGGATGAAGCTGGATTCAACCTGGCAAAAACACGCCACAGGAGAAGAAATGTGATTGGACAGAGAGCAACCGTGGATGTCCCAGACCAGAGAGGAGCCTACATCACAATGTGTGCAGCACTGTCCAATTATGGTTTCTGGATGACCTGAATAATCAACTTGTGCCAGCGGAGAAGAGAAGGGCAAGAAACTCCCCTACCTTCGTTGTTGTGTGGGATAATGTGGCTTTCCACCACTCTGCTGCAGTCACAGACTGGTTTACAACACATCCCAGGATGTCAGTACTGTTCGTGCCTCCATACTCCCCCTTCCTAAACCTCATAGAGGAGTTCTTCTCTGCGTGGAGGTGAAAGGTTTATGACCACCATCCACATGACCAGATGTCCCCACTGGATGCCATGAATGCAGGGTGTGGAGACACTTCTCCTGAAGACTGTCAGGGTGTGGAGACACTTCTCCTGAAGACTGCCAGGGTGTGGAGACACTTCTCCTGAAGACTGCCAGGGTGTGGAGACACTTCTCCTGAAGACTGTCAGGGTGTGGAGACACTTCTCCTGAAGACTGCCAGGGTGTGGAGACACTTCTCCTGAAGACTGCCAGAGTGTGGAGACACTTCTCCTGAACACTGCCAGGGTGTGGAGACACTTCTCCTGAAGACAGCCAGGGTGTGGAGACACTTCTCCTGAAGACTGCCAGAGTGTGGAGACACTTCTCCTGAAGACTGCCAGGGTGTGGAGACACTTCTCCTGAAGACTGCCAGGGTGTGGAGACACTTCTCCTGAAGACTGCCAGAGTGTGGAGACACTTCTCCTGAAGACTGCCAGGATGTGGAGACACTTCTCCTGAAGACTGTCAGGGTTGGATTAGACATTCCAGAAGATACTTTCCAAGATGCATCGCCAAAGAAGATATAAGATGTGATGTTGATGAGAACTTGTGGCCAAATGCAGGAGAGAGAGAACTAGGACCCTCACAATAGCGTGCAGTATGAGTGTTATACTAGACATGTTGATGAGAACGAGAACCCTCACAGTACTGTACAGTATGAGTGATTATACTAGACATGTTGATGAGAACTAGAACCCTCACAGTACTGTACAGTATGAGTGATTATACTAGACATGTTGATGAGAACTAGAACCCTCACAGTACTGTACAGTATGAGTGATTATACTAGACATGTTGATGAGAACGAGAACCCTCACAGTACTGTACAGTATGAGTGATTATACTAGACATGTTGATGAGAACGAGAACCCTCACAGTACTGTACAGTATGAGTGATTATACTAGACATGTTGATGAGAACGAGAACCCTTTCAGCACTGTACAGTATGAGTGATTATACTATACATGTTGATGAGAACTAGAACCCTCACAGTACTGTACAGTATAAGTGTTATACTATACATGTTGATGAGAACTAGAACCCTCACAGTACTGTACAGTACAAGTGTTATACTATACATGTTGATAAGAACCTGAACCCTCACAGTACTGTACAGTATAAGTGTTATACTATACATGTTGATGAGAACTAGAACCCTCACAGTACTGTACAGTATAAGTGTTATACTATACATGTTGATGAGAACTAGAACCCTCACAGTACTGTACAGTATAAGTGTTATACTATACATGTTGATGAGAACTACAACCCTCACAGTACTGTACAGTATGAGTGATTATACAATATATGTTGATGAGAACTAGAACCATCACAGTACTGTACAGTATGAGTGTTATATTATACATGTTGATGAGAAATAGAACCCTCACAGTATTGTACAGTATAAGTGTTTTATTATACATGTTGATGAGAACTAGAACCCTCACAGTACTGTACAGTATGAGTGTTATATAATACATGTTGATGAGAACTAGAACCCTCACTGTACTGTACAGTATAAGTGGTATATTATACATGTTGATGAGAACTAGAACCCTCACAGTACTGTACAGTATAAGTGGTATATTATACATGTTGATGAGAACTAGAACCCTCACAGTACTGTACAGTATGAGTGTTATATTATACATGTTGATGAGAACTAGAACCCTCACTGTACTGTACAGTATAAGTGTTTTATTATACATGTTGATGAGAACTAGAACCCTCACTGTACTGTACAGTATAAGTGGTATATTATACATGTTGATGAGAACTAGAACCCTCACAATACTGTACAGTATGAGTGTTATATTATACATGTTGATGAGAACTAGAACCCTCACAGTACTGTACAGTATGAGTGTTATACTATACATGTTGATGAGAACTAGAACCCTCACAGCATTGTACAGTATGAGTGTTATATTATACATGTTGATGAGAACTAGAACCCTCACAGTACTGTACAGTATGAGTGTTATATTATACATGTTGATGAGAACTAGAACCCTCACAGTACTGTACAGTATGAGTGTTATATTATACATGGTGATGAGAACTAGAACCCTCACAGTACTGTACAGTATGAGTGTTATATTATACATGTTGATGAGAACTAGAACCCTCACTGTACTGTACAGTATAAGTGTTTTATTATACATGTTGATGAGAACTAGAACCCTCACAGTACTGTACAGTATGAGTGTTATATTATACATGTTGATGAGAACTAGAACCCTCACTGTACTGTACAGTATAAGTGGTATATTATACATGTTGATGAGAACTAGAACCCTCGCAGTACTGTACAGTATGAGTGTTATATTATACATGTTGATGAGAACTAGAACCCTCACTGTACTGTACAGTATGAGTGTTATACTATACATGTTGATGAGAACTAGAACCCTCACAGTACTGTACAGTATGAGTGATTATACTATACATGTTAATGAGAACTAGAACCCTCACAATACAGTATGAGTGAATATATTATTCATGTTGATGAGAACTAGAACCCTCACAGTACTGTACAGTATGATTGTTATACAATACATGTTGATAAGAACCTGAACCCTCACAGTACTGTACAGTATGAGTGTTATACTATACATGTTGATGAGAACTAGAACCCTCACAGTACTGTACAGTATGATTGTTATACTATACATGTTGATGAGAACTAGAACCCTCACAGTACTGTACAGTATGAGTGTTATATTATACATATTGATGAGAACTAGAACCCTCACAGTACTGTACAGTATGAGTGTTATACTATACATGTTGATGAGAACTAGAACCCTCACAGTACTGTACAGTATGAGTGTTATATTATACATGTTGATGAGAACTAGAACCCTCACTGTACTGTACAGTATAAGTGTTATACTATACATGTTGATGAGAACTAGAACCCTCACAGTACTGTACAGTATGAGTGTTATATTATACATGTTGATGAGAACTAGAACCCTCACTGTACTGTACAGTATAAGTGTTATACTATACATGTTGATGAGAACTAGAACCCTCACAGTACTGTACAGTATGAGTGTTATATTATACATGTTGATGAGAACTAGAACCCTCACTGTACTGTACAGTATGAGTGTTATACTATACATGTTGATGAGAACTAGAACCCTCACAGTACTGTACAGTATGAGTGATTATACTATACATGTTAATGAGAACTAGAACCCTCACAATAGAGTATGAGTGAATATATTATTCATGTTGATGAGAACTAGAACCCTCACAGTACTGTACAGTATGATTGTTATACAATACATGTTGATAAGAACCTGAACCCTCACAGTACTGTACAGTATGAGTGTTATACTATACATGTTGATGAGAACTAGAACCCTCACGGTACTGTACAGTATGAGTGTTATACTATACATGTTGATGAGAACTAGAACCCTCACTTTACTGTACAGTATAAGTGTTATACTATACATGTTGATGAGAACTAGAACCCTCACAGTACTGTACAGTATGAGTGTTATACTATACATGTTAATGAGAACTAGAACCATCACTGTACTGTACAGTATAAGTGTTATACTATACATGTTGATGAGAACTAGAACCCTCACAGTACTGTACAGTATGAGTGTTATACTATACATGTTGATGAGAACTAGAACCCTCACTTTACTGTACAGTATGAGTGTTATACTATACATGTTGATGAGAACTAGAACCCTCACTTTACTGTACAGTATGAGTGTTATACTATACATGTTGATGAGAACTAGAACCCTCACTTTACTGTACAGTATAAGTGTTATACTATACATGTTGATGAGAACTAGAACCCTCACAGTACTGTACAGTATGAGTGTTATACTATACATGTTAATGAGAACTAGAACCATCACTGTACTGTACAGTATAAGTGTCATACTATACATGTTGATGAGAACTAGAACCCTCACAGTACTGTACAGTATAAGTGTTATACTATACATGTTGATGAGAACTAGAACCCTCACAGTACTGTACAGTATGAGTGTTATACTATACATGTTAATGAGAACTAGAACCATCACTGTACTGTACAGTATAAGTGTCATACTATACATGTTGATGAGAACTAGAACCCTCACAGTACTGTACAGTATAAGTGTTATACTATACATGTTGATGATAACTAGAACCCTCACAGTACTGTACAGTATAACTGTTATATTATACATGTTGATGAGAACTAGAACCCTCACTGTACTGTACAGTATGAGTGATTATACTATTCATGTTGATGAGAACTAGAACCCTCACTGTACTGTACAGTATAAGTGTTATACTATACATGTTGATGATAACTAGAACCCTCACATTACTGTACAGTATAAGTGTTATACTATACATGTTGATGAGAACTAGAACCCTTTCAGCACTGTACAGTATGAGTGTTATACTATACATGTTGATGAGAACTAGAACCCTCACAGTATTGTACATTATAAGTGTTTTATTATAAATGTTGATGAGAATTATAACCCTCACAGTACTGTACAGTATGAGTGTTATATTATACATGTTGATGAGAACTAGAACCCTCACTGTACTGTACAGTATAAGTGGTATATTATACATGTTGATGAGAACTAGAACCCTCACAGTACTGTACAGTATGAGTGTTATATTATACATGTTGATGAGAACTAGAACCCTCACTGTACTGTACAGTATAAGTGTTATACTATACATGTTGATGAGAACTAGAACCCTCACAGTACTGTACAGTATAAGTGTTATATTATACATGTTGATGAGTACTAGAACCCTCACTGTACTGTACAGTATAAGTGTTATACTATACATGTTGATGAGAACTAGAACCCTCACTGTACTGTACAGTATAAGTGTCATACTATACATGTTGATGAGAACTAGAACCCTCACAGTACTGTACAGTATAAGTGTTATACTATACATGTTGATGATAACTAGAACCCTCACAGTACTGTACAGTATAACTGTTATATTATACATGTTGATGAGAACTATAACCCTCACAGTACTGTACAGTATGAGTGATTTTACTATACATGTTGATGAGAACTAGAAGCCTCACAGTACTGTACAGTACAAGTGTTATAATATACATGTTGATGAGAAGTAAATCCCACACAGTACTGCACAATATGATTTATTATACTATACATGTTGATGAGAACTAGAACCCTCACTGTACTGTACAGTATGAGTGATTATACTATACATGTTGATGAGAACTAGAACCCTCACAGTACTGTACAGTGTGAGTGATTATACTATACATGTTGATGAGAACTAGAACCCTCACAGTACAGTATGAGTGAATATATTATTCCTGTTGATGAGAACTAGAACCCTCACAGTACTGTACAGTATAAGTGTTATATTATAAATGTTGATGAGTACTAGAACCCTCACAGTACTGTACAGTATGAGTGTTATACTATACATGTTGATGAGAACTAGAACCCTCACAGTACTGTACACTATGAGTGTTATATTATACATGTTGATGAGAACTAGAACCCTCACAGTACTGTACAGTATAAGTGGTATATTATACATGTTGATGAGAACTAGAACCCTCACAGTACGGTACACTATAAGTGTTATACTATACATGTTGATGAGAACTAGAACCCTCACAGCAATGTACAGTATGAGTGATTATACTATACATGTTGATGAGAACTAGAACCCTCACAGTACAGTACAGTATGAGTGATTATACTATACATGTTGATGAGAACTAGAACCCTCACAGCACTGTACAGTATGAGTGATTATGCTATCTATACATGTTGATGAGAACCAGAACCCTCACAGTACTGGACAGTATGAGTGATTATATTATACTATACATGTTGATGAGAACTAGAACCCTCACAGTCTACTACTGACTTGATGCTTCCGGGTTGGAGCGAGCGGTCGCATCGGCACTTCGCTCCGCAGGTAGTATAACTTTTTCATTACATTTCATTACATTTCATTATAGCACAACGGTTTGATTTGTCTAATCTTAGCAATTTCTTCTTAGCTAGCTACATAGCCGTCCTTGTATCAAAGATAATTGCGTAATTATCGTATTTCGCCGTCCTAACGTAGTCTTCACTGCTCTGCCCAGCAGCTAACCAGCTAGCCAGCTAGCTAACGTCCACCGATTAGCTGCACTGTAGAAACTATTACACTCAACTGAACGACTTGATTAGTGTAGTGTTAGAGAACTAGAACTAGCTTAGCTAGCTACATAGCTGTCTTTGCTGTCTTCGTATCCAAGATAATTGTGTAGTTTAGAGTGTGTAGTCTTAGAGTGATTATCTTAATTGACCGAGGTTAGCTAGCCAGCTATTTGTCGTCCTTAACGTAGGAGACTCTGCTAGCTAGCCAACAGCTAGGCAACGTCTTCTGAATAGAACTCAACAACCCAGTTGCATTCACAGGTAGTATCACATTATCATTTCATTTCATTACAGTACAACGGTTTGATTTGTTTGATCGTAGCTAGCTACATAGCTAGCTACATAGCCGTCTTTGTATCAAAGATAATTGTGTAGTCTAGAGAGATTTTCTAGGTTAGCTAGCCAGCTATTGTCGTTCTTTTAACGCAACGTAACGTAATCAACACTGCTAGCTAGCCAGCTAGCCCCCGAATAGCAGCACTGTCGAAACTATTACACTCAACGGAACGACTTGATTAGTGTAGTGTCAACAACGCACCCACTGCCAGCTAGCCTACTTCAGCAGTACTGTATCATTTTAATAATTTTAGTCAATAAGATTCTTGCTACGTAAGGTTAACTTTCTGAACATTCGAGACGTGTAGTCCACTTGTCATTCCAATCTCCTTGCATTAGCGTAGCCTCTTCTGTAGCCTGTCAACTATGTGTCTGTCTATCCATGTTCTCTCCTCTCTGCACAGACCATACAAACGCTCCACACTATACATGTTGATGGCTAGCCCTCACAGTTACCTAATCTGGTGGTCCCAGAACTAGAACCCACGTGGAGTTCCAGGTCTCCGGTAGCCTCTGGAACTGCCGATCTGAGAACAACAAGGCAGAGTTCATCTCAGCCTATGCCTCCCTCCAGTCCCTCGACTTCTTGGCACTGACGGAAACATGGATCACCACAGACAACACTGCTACTCCTACTGCTCTCTGTTGTCCGCCCACGTGTTCTCGCACACCCCGAGAGCTTCTGGTCAGCGGGGTGGTGGCACCGGGATCCTCATCTCTCCCAAGTGGTCATTCTCTCTTTCTCCCCTACCCATCTGTCTATCGCCTCCTTTGAATTCCATGCTGTCACAGTTACCAGCCCTTTCAAGCTTAACATCCTTATCATTTATCGCCCTCCAGGTTCCCTCGGAGAGAACATCAATGAGCTTGATGCCTTGATAAGCTCCTTTCCTGAGGACGAGCTCACCTCTCACAGTGCTGGGCGACTTTAACCTCCCCACGTCTACCTTTGACTCATTCCTCTCTGCCTCCTTCTTTCCACTCCTCTCCTCTTTGACCTCACCCTCTCACCTTCCCCCTACTCACAAGGCAGGCAATACGCTCGACCTCATCTTTACTAGATGCTGTTCTTCCACTAACCTCATTGCAACTCCCCTCCAAGTCTCCGACCACTACCTTGTATCCTTTTCCCTCTCGCTCTCATCCAACACCTCCCACACTGCCCCTACTCGGATGGTATCGCATGCCGTCCCAACCTTCGCTCTCTCTCCCCCGTACTCTCTCCTCTTCCATCCTATCATCTCTTCCCTCTAGAACTGTACTGTACAGTATAAGTGTCTGCTCAAACCTTCTCCAACCTATCTCCTGATTCTGCCTCCTCAACCCTCCTCTCCTCCCTCTCTGCATCCTTTGACTCTCTATGTCCCCTATCCTCCAGGCCGGCTCGGTCCTCCCCCCAGCTCCGTGGCTCGATGACTCATTGCGAGCTCACAGAACAGGGCTCCGGGCAGCCGTACGGAAATGGAGTGTTAAAACTATACCTCCCTGCGGACCTGGCATCCTTTCACTCCCTCCTCTCTACATTTTCCTCCTCTGTCTCTGCTGCTAAAGCCACTTTCTACCACTCTAAATTCCAAGCATCTGCCTCTAACCCTAGGAAGCTCTTTGCCACCTTCTCCTCCCTCCTGAATCCTCCTCCCCTCCCCCCTCCTCCCTCTCTGCAGATGACTGTCGTCAACCATTTTGAAAAGAAGGTCGACGACATCCGATCCTCGTTTGCTAAGTCAAACGACACCGCTGGTTCTGCTCACACTGTCCTACCCTGTGCTCTGACCTCACAGTTTCTCCCCTCTCTCTCCAGATGAAATCTCGCGTCTTGATGACGACGGCCGCCCAACAACCTGCCCGCTTGACCCTATCCCCTCCTCTCTTCTCCAGACCATTTCCGGAGACCTTCTCCCTTACCTCACCTCGCTCATCAACTTATCCCTGACCGCTGGCTACGTCCCTTCCGTCTTCAAGAGAGCGAGAGTTGCACCCCTTCTGAAAAAACCTACACTCGATCCCTCCGATGTCAACAACTACAGACCAGTATCCCTTCTTTCTTTTCTCTCCAAAACTCTTGAACGTGCCGTCCTTGGCCAGCTCTCCCGCTATCTCTCTCTGAATGACCGTCTTGATCCAAATCAGTCAGGTTTCAAGACTAGTCATTCAACTGAGACTGCTCTGCTCTGTATCACGGAGGCGCTCCGCACTGCTAAAGCTAACTCTCTCTCCTCTGCTCTCATCCTTCTAGATCTATCGGCTGCCTTCGATACTGTGAACCATCAGATCCTCCTCTCCAAATGTTAATGAGAACTCTCCGAGTTGGGCATCTCCGGCGCGGCCCACGCTTGGATTGCGTCCTACCTGACAGGTCGCTCCTACCAGGTGGCGTGGCGAGAATCTGTCTCCTCACCACGCGCTCTCACCACTGGTGTCCACCAGGGCTCTGTTCTAGGCCCTCTCCTATTCTCGCTATACACCAAGTCACTTGGCTCTGTCATAACCTCACATGGTCTCTCCTATCATTGCTATGCAGACGACACACAATTAATCTTCTCCTTTCCCCCTTCTGATGACCAGGTGGCGAATCGCAACTCTGCATGTCTGGCAGACATATCAGTGTGGATGACGGATCACCACCTCAAGCTGAACCTCGGCAAGACGGAGCTGCTCTTCCTCCCGGGGAAGGACTGCCCATTCCATGATCTCGCCATCACGGTTGACAACTCCATTGTGTCCTCCTCCCAGAGCGCTAAGAACCTTGGCGTGATCCTGGACAACACCCTGTCGTTCTCAACTAACATCAAGGCGGTGGCCCGTTCCTGTAGGTTCATGCTCTACAACATCCGCAGAGTACGACCCTGCCTCACACAGGAAGCGGTGCAGGTCCTAATCCAGGCACTTGTCATCTCCCGTCTGGATTACTGCAACTCGTTGTTGGCTGGGCTCCCTGCCTGTGCCATTAAACCCCTACAACTCATCCAGAACGCCGCAGCCCGTCTGGTGTTCAACCTTCCAAAGTTCTCTCACGTCACCCCGCTCCTCCGCTCTCTCCACTGGCTTCCAGTTGAAGCTCGCATCCGCTACAAGACCACGGTGCTTGCCTACGGAGCTGTGAAGGGAACGGCACCTCAGTACCTCCAGGCTCTGATCAGGCCCTACACCCAAACAAGGGCACTGCGTTCATCCACCTCTGGCCTGCTCGCCTCCCTACCACTGAGGAAGTACAGCTCCCGCTCAGCCCAGTCAAAACTGTTCGCGGCTCTGGCCCCCCAATGGTGGAACAAACTCCCTCACGACGCCAGGACAGCGGAGTCAATCACCACCTTCCGGAGACACCTGAAACCCCACCTCTTTAAGGAATACCTAGGATAGGATAAGTAATCCCTCTCACCCCCCCCCCTTTAAGATTTAGATGCACTATTGTAAAGTGACTGTTCCACTGGATGTCATAAGGTGAATGCACCAATTTGTAAGTCGCTCTGGATAAGAGCGTCTGCTAAATGACTTAAATGTAAATGTAATGTAAATGTAGTATAAGTGTTATACTATACATGTTGATGAGAACTCGAACCCTCAAAGTACTTAACAGTATAAGTGATTATACTATACATGTTGATGAGAATCAGAACCCTCACAGTACTGTACAGTATGAGTGATTATACTATACATGTTGATGAGAACTAGAACCCTCACAGTACTGTACAGTATGCGTTTTATACTATACATGTTGATGAGAACTAGAACCCTCACAGTACTGTACAGTATAAGTGTTATACTATACATGTTGATGAGAACTAGAACCCTCACAGTACTGTACAATATGCGTTTTATACTATACATGTTGATGAGAACTAGAACCCTCACAGTACTGTACAGTATAAGTGTTATACTATATATGTTGATGAGAACTAGATCCCTCACAGTACTGTACAGTATGAGTGATTATTTTATATATGTTGATGAGAACTAGAACCCTCACAGTACTGTACAGTATGAGGGATTATACTATACATGTTGATGAGAACTAGAACCCTCACAGCACTGTACAGTATAAGTGTTATACTATATATGTTGATGAGAACTAGAACCCTCACAGTACTGTACAGTATGAGTGATTATACTATACATGTTGATGAGAACTAGAACCCTCACAGTACTGTACAGTATAAGTGTTATACTATACATGTTGATGAGAACTAGAACCCTCACAGTACTGTACAGTATGCGTTTTATACTATACATGTTGATGAGAACTAGAACCCTCACAGTACTGTACAGTATAAGTGTTATACTATATATGTTGATGAGAACTAGAACCCTCACAGTACTGTACAGTATAAGTGTTATACTATACATGTTGATGAGAACTAGAACCCGCACATTACTGTACAGTATGAGTGATTATACTATACATGTTGATGAGAACTAGAACCCTCACAGTACTGTACAGTATAAGTGTTATACTATACATGTTGATGAGAACTAGAACCCTCACAGTACTCTACAGAATAAGTGTTATACTATACATGTTGATGAGAACTAGAACCCTCACAGTACTGTACAGTATAAGTGTTATACTATACATGTTGATGAGAACTAGAACCCTCACAGCACTGTACAGTATAAGTGTTATACTATACATGTTGATGAGAACTAGAACCCTCACAGTACTGTACAGTATGCGTTTTATACTATACATGTTGATGAGAACTAGAACCCTCACAGTACTGTACAGTATGCGTTTTATACTATACATGTTGATGAGAACGAGAACCCTCACAGTACTGTACAGTGTAAGTGTTATACTATACATGTTGATGAGAACTAGAACCCTCACAGCACTGTACAGTATGAGTGATTATACTATACATGTTGTTGAGAACTCAAACCCTCAAAGTACTGTACAGTATAAGTGTTATACTATACATGTTGATGAGAACTAGAACCCTCACAGTACTGTACAGTATAAGTGTTATACTATACATGTTGATGAGAACTAGAACCCTCACAGTACTGTACAGTATAAGTGTTATACTATACATGTTGATGAGAACTCAAACCCTCACAGTACTGTACAGTATAAGTGTTATACTATACATGTTGATGAGAACTAGAACCCTCACAGTACGGTACACTATAAGTGTTATACTATACATATTGATGAGAACTAGAACCCTCACAGCAATATACAGTATGAGTGATTATACTATACATGTTGATGAGAACTAGAACCCTCACAGTACTGTACAGTATGAGTGATTATACTATACATGTTGATGAGAACCAGAACCCTCACAGTACTGGACAGTATGAATGATTATACTATATATGTTGTTGAGAACTAGAACCCGAACAGTGCTGTACAGTATAAGTGATTATACTATATATGTTGATGAGAACTAGAACCCTCACAGTACTGTACAGTATGAGTGATTATACTATACATGTTGATGAGAACTAGATCCCTCACAGTACTGTACAGTATAACTGTTATATTATACATGTTGATGAGAACTTGAACCCTCACAGTACTGTACAGTATAAGTGTTATACTATACATGTTGATGAGAACTAGAACCCTCACAGCACTGAACAGTATAAGTGTTATACTATACATGTTGATGAGAACTAGAACCCTCACAGTACTGTACAGTATGCGTTTTATACTATACATGTTGATGAGAACTAGAACCCTCATAGTACTGTACAGTATAAGTGTTATACTATACATGTTGATGAGAACTAGAACCCTCACAGTACTGTACAGTATAAGTGTTATACTATACATGTTGATGAGAACTAGAACCCTCACAGCAATGTACAGTATGAGTGATTATACTATACATGTTGATGAGAACCAGAACCCTCACAGTACTCTACAGTATAAGTGTTATACTATACATGTTGATGAGAACTAGAACCCTCACAGTACTGTACAGTATGCGTTTTATACTATACATGTTGATGAGGACTAGAACCCTCACAGTACTGTACAGTATAACTGTTATACTATACACGTTGATGAGAACTAGAACCCTCACAGCACTGTACAGTATAAGTGTTATACTATACATGTTGATGAGAACTAGAACCCTCACAGTACTGTACAGTATGCGTTTTATACTATACATGTTGATGAGAACTAGAACCCTCACAGTACTGTACAGTATGCGTTTTATACTATACATGTTGATGAGAACTAGAACCCTCACAGTACTGTACAGTGTAAGTGTTATACTATACATGTTGATGAGAACTAGAACCCTCACAGCACTGTACAGTATAAGTGTTATACTATACATGTTGATGAGAACTAGAACCCTCACAGTACTGTACAGTATAAGTGTTATACTATACATGTTGATGAGAACTAGAACCCTCACAGTACTGTACAGTATGAATGATTATACTATATATGTTGTTGAGAACTAGAACCCGAACAGTGCTGTACAGTATGAGTGATTATACTATATATGTTGATGAGAACTAGAACCCTCACAGTACTGTACAGTATGAGTGATTATACTATACATGTTGATGAGAACTAGATCCCTCACAGTACTGTACAGTATAACTGTTATATTATACATGTTGATGAGAACTTGAACCCTCACAGTACTGTACAGTATAAGTGTTATACTATACATGTTGATGAGAACTAGAACCCTCACAGCACTGAACAGTATAAGTGTTATACTATACATGTTGATGAGAACTAGAACCCTCACAGTACTGTACAGTATGCGTTTTATACTATACATGTTGATGAGAACTAGAACCCTCATAGTACTGTACAGTATAAGTGTTATACTATACATGTTGATGAGAACTAGAACCCTCACAGTACTGTACAGTATAAGTGTTATACTATACATGTTGATGAGAACTAGAACCCTCACAGCAATGTACAGTATGAGTGATTATACTATACATGTTGATGAGAACCAGAACCCTCACAGTACTCTACAGTATAAGTGTTATACTATACATGTTGATGAGAACTAGAACCCTCACAGTACTGTACAGTATGCGTTTTATACTATACATGTTGATGAGAACTAGAACCCTCACAGTACTGTACAGTATAAGTGTTATACTATACATGTTGATGAGAACTAGAACCCTCACAGCACTGTACAGTATAAGTGTTATACTATACATGTTGATGAGAACTAGAACCCTCACAGTACTGTACAGTATGCGTTTTATACTATACATGTTGATGAGAACTAGAACCCTCACAGTACTGTACAGTATGCGTTTTATACTATACATGTTGATGAGAACTAGAACCCTCACAGTACTGTACAGTGTAAGTGTTATACTATACATGTTGATGAGAACTAGAACCCTCACAGCACTGTACAGTATAAGTGTTATACTATACATGTTGATGAGAACTAGAACCCTCACAGTACTGTACAGTATAAGTGTTATACTATACATGTTGATGAGAACTAGAACCCTCACAGTACTGTACAGTATGAGTGATTATTTTATATATGTTGATGAGAACTAGAACCCTCACAGTACTGTACAGTATAAGTGTTATACTATACATGTTGATGAGAACTAGAACCCTCACAGCAATGTACAGTATGAGTGATTATACTATACATGTTGATGAGAACCAGAAACCTCACAGTACTCTACAGTATAAGTGTTATACTATACATGTTGATGAGAACTAGAACCCTCACAGTACTGTACAGTGTAAGTGTTATACTATATATGTTGATGAGAACTAGAACCCTCACAGTACTGTACAGTATGAGTGATTATTTTATATATGTTGATGAGAACTAGAACCCTCACAGTACTGTACAGTATAAGTGTTATACTATACATGTTGATGAGAACTAGAACCCTCACAGCAATGTACAGTATGAGTGATTATACTATACATGTTGATGAGAACCAGAACCCTCACAGTACTCTACAGTATAAGTGTTATACTATACATGTTGATGAGAACTAGAACCCTCACAGTACTGTACAGTATGCGTTTTATACTATACATGTTGATGAGAACTAGAACCCTCACAGTACTGTACAGTATAAGTGTTATACTATACACGTTGATGAGAACTAGAACCCTCACAGCACTGTACAGTATAAGTGTTATACTATACATGTTGATGAGAACTAGAACCCTCACAGTACGGTACACTATAAGTGTTATACTATACATATTGATGAGAACTAGAACCCTCACAGCAATATACAGTATGAGTGATTATACTATACATGTTGATGAGAACTAGAACCCTCACAGTACTGTACAGTATGAGTGATTATACTATACATGTTGATGAGAACCAGAACCCTCACAGTACTGGACAGTATGAATGATTATACTATATATGTTGTTGAGAACTAGAACCCGAACAGTGCTGTACAGTATGAGTGATTATACTATATATGTTGATGAGAACTAGAACCCTCACAGTACTGTACAGTATGAGTGATTATACTATACATGTTGATGAGAACTAGATCCCTCACAGTACTGTACAGTATAACTGTTATATTATACATGTTGATGAGAACTTGAACCCTCACAGTACTGTACAGTATAAGTGTTATACTATACATGTTGATGAGAACTAGAACCCTCACAGCACTGAACAGTATAAGTGTTATACTATACATGTTGATGAGAACTAGAACCCTCACAGTACTGTACAGTATGCGTTTTATACTATACATGTTGATGAGAACTAGAACCCTCATAGTACTGTACAGTATAAGTGTTATACTATACATGTTGATGAGAACTAGAACCCTCACAGTACTGTACAGTATAAGTGTTATACTATACATGTTGATGAGAACTAGAACCCTCACAGCAATGTACAGTATGAGTGATTATACTATACATGTTGATGAGAACCAGAACCCTCACAGTACTCTACAGTATAAGTGTTATACTATACATGTTGATGAGAACTAGAACCCTCACAGTACTGTACAGTATGCGTTTTATACTATACATGTTGATGAGAACTAGAACCCTCACAGTACTGTACAGTATAAGTGTTATACTATACACGTTGATGAGAACTAGAACCCTCACAGCACTGTACAGTATAAGTGTTATACTATACATGTTGATGAGAACTAGAACCCTCACAGTACTGTACAGTATGCGTTTTATACTATACATGTTGATGAGAACTAGAACCCTCACAGTACTGTACAGTATGCGTTTTATACTATACATGTTGATGAGAACTAGAACCCTCACAGTACTGTACAGTGTAAGTGTTATACTATACATGTTGATGAGAACTAGAACCCTCACAGCACTGTACAGTATAAGTGTTATACTATACATGTTGATGAGAACTAGAACCCTCACAGTACTGTACAGTATGCGTTTTATACTATACATGTTGATGAGAACTAGAACCCTCACAGTACTGTACAGTATGCGTTTTATACTATACATGTTGATGAGAACTAGAACCCTCACAGTACTGTACAGTGTAAGTGTTATACTATACATGTTGATGAGAACTAGAACCCTCACAGCACTGTACAGTATAAGTGTTATACTATACACGTTGATGAGAACTAGAACCCTCACAGCACTGTACAGTATGCGTTTTATACTATACATGTTGATGAGAACTAGAACCCTCACAGTACTGTACAGTGTAAGTGTTATACTATACATGTTGATGAGAACTAGAACCCTCACAGCACTGTACAGTAT
>NC_060173.1:93805011-93832511 GCF_021184085.1 Oncorhynchus gorbuscha
CGGTGCGTGCGTGTGTCGGTGTGTCGTGCGTGTGTCGGTGTGTGTCGGTGCGTGCGTGTGTCGGTGTGTGTCGGTGCGTGCGTGTGTCAGTGTGTGTCGGTGCGTGCGTGTGTCGGTGTGTGTCGGTACGTGCGTGTGTCGGTGTGTGTCGGTGCGTGCATGTGTCGGTGTGTGTCAGTGCGTGCGTGTGTCGGTGTGTGTCTGTGTGTGTGTGTGTTTTTATTTTATTTATTTTATTTCACCTTTATTTAACCAGGTAGGCAAAGTTGAGAACAAGTTCTCATTTACAATTGCGACCTGGCCAAGATAAAGCAAAACAGTTCAACACATACAACGACACAGATTTACACATGGAGTAAAACAAACATACAGTCAATAATACAGTAGAAACAAGTCTATATACGATGTGAGCAAATGAGGTGAGATAAGGGAGGTAAAGGCAAAAAAAGGCCATGGTGGCAAAGTAAATACAATATAGCAAGTAAAACACTGGAATTGTAGATTTGCAGTGGAAGAATGTGCAAAGTAGAAATAAAAATAATGGGGTGCAAAGAAGCAAAATAAATAAATAAAATAAAATAAATACAGTAGGGAAATAGGTAGTTGTTTGGGCTAAATTATAGGTGGGCTATGTACAGGTGCAGTAATCTGTGAGCTGCTCTGACAGCTGGTGCTTAGAGCTGGTGAGGGAGATAAGTGTTTCCAGTTTCAGAGATTTTTGTAGTTCGTTCCAGTCATTGGCAGCAGAGAACTGGAAGGACAGGCGGCCAAAGAAAGAATTGGTTTTGGGGGTGACCAGAGAGATATACCTGCTGGAGCGCGTGCTACAGGTGGGTGATGCTATGGTGACCAGCGAGCTGAGATAAGGGGGGACTTTACCTAGCAGGGTCTTGTAGATGACCTGGAGCCAGTGGGTTTGGCGACGAGTATGAAGCAAGGGCCAGCCAACGAGGTTGTACAGGTAGCAATGGTGAGTAGTATATGGGGCTTTGGTGACAAAACGGATGGCACTGCATCCAATTTGTTGAATAGGGTATTGGAGGCTATTTTGTAAATGACATTGCGAACATCGAGGATTGGTAGGATGGTCAGATTTACAAGGGTATGTTTGGCAGCATGAGTGAAGGATGCTTTGTTGTGAAATAGGAAGCCAATTCTAGATTTAACTTTGGATTGGAGATGATTGATGTGGGTCTGGAAGGAGAGTTTACAGTCTAACCAGATACCTAGGTATTTGTAGTTGTCCACGTATTCTAAGTCAGAACCGTCCAGAGTAGTGATGTTGGACAGGCGGGCAGGTGCAGGCAGCGATCGGTTGAAGAGCATGCATTTAGTTTACTTGTATTTAAGAGCAATTGGAGGCCACGGAAGAAGAGTTGTATGGCATAACCGAAAGTTTGCAAGTTCAAATCCCCGAGCTGACAAGGTACAAATCTGTCGTTCTGCCCCTGAACAGGCAGTTAACCCACTATTCCTAGGCCGTCATTGAAAATAAGAATTTGTTCTTAACTGACTTGCCTAGTAAAATAAAGGTAAAATAAAAATAAGATAAAAAATTGAAGCTTGCCTGGAGGGTTGTTAACACAGTGTCCAAAGAAGGGCCAGAAGTATACAGCATGGTGTCGTCTGCGTAGAGGTGGATCAGAGACTCACCAGCAGCAAGAGCGACATCATTGATGTATACAGAGAAGAGAGTCGGTCCAAGAATTGAACCCTGTGGCACCCCCATAGAGACTGCCAGAGGTCCGGACAGCAGACCCTCCGATTTGACACACTGAACTCTATTAGATAAGTAGTTGGTGAACCAGGCGAGGCAATCATTTGAGAAACCAAGGCTGTCGAGTCTGCCGATGAGGATGTGGTGATTGACAGAGTCGAAAGCCTTGGCCAGATCAATGAACACGGTTGCACAGTAATGTGTCTTATCGATGGCGGTTAATATATTGCTTAGGACCTTGAGCGTGGCTGAGGTGCACTCATGACCAGCTCTGAAACCAGATTGCATAGCAGAGAGGGTATGGTGAGATTCTAAATGGTCGGTATTCTGTTTGTTGATTTGGCTTTCGAAGACCTTAGAAAGGCAGGGTAGGATAGATATATGTATGTAGCAGT
The DNA here is from genome assembly GCF_021184085.1 of Oncorhynchus gorbuscha. Classification (NCBI taxonomy): domain Eukaryota; kingdom Metazoa; phylum Chordata; class Actinopteri; order Salmoniformes; family Salmonidae; genus Oncorhynchus; species Oncorhynchus gorbuscha. The sequence goes on from NC_060173.1 coordinate 93,807,124, forward strand.
TTGGGTCAAGAGTGTCCCCCCCTTTGTAGAGGGGGATGACCGCAGCTGCTTTCCAATCTTTGGGAATCTCAGACGACATGAAAGAGAGGTTGAATAGGCTAGTAATAGGGATGGCAACAATTTTGGCAGATACTTTTAGAAAGATAGGGTCCAGATTGTCTAGTCCAGCTGATTTGTAGGGGTCCAGATTTTGCAGCTCTTTCAGAACATCAGGTGACTGGATTTGGGAGAAGGAGAAATGGGGAAGGCTTGGGCGAGTTGCTGTGGGGGATGTAGGGGTAGAAAAATGCTTATTGAAATTCTCAGTTATAGTGGATTTATCAGTGGTGACAGTGTTTCCTATCTTCAGTGTAGTAGGTAGCTGGGAGGAGGTGTTCTTATTCTTATTAATTTTTTCTTTACATAGTTTAATGTGCTGGCAACAAAATCACACAAAAATTATCAATGGAAATCAAATTTATCAACCCATGGAAGTCTGGATTTGGAGTTACACTCAAAATTAAAGTGGAAAACCACACTACAGGCTGATCCAACTTTGATGTAATGTCCTTAAAACAAGTCAAAATGAGGCTCAGTAGTGTGTGTGGCCTCCACGTGCCTGTATGACCTCCCTACAATGCCTGGGCATGCTCCTGATGAGGTAACAGATGGTCTCCTGAGGGATCTCCTCCCAGACCTGGACTAAAGCATCCTCCAACTCCTGGACAGTCTGTGATGCAACGTGGCGTTGGTGGATGGAGCAAGACATGATGTCCCAGATGTGCTCAATTGGATTCAGGTCTGGGGAACGGGCGGGCCAGTCCATAGCATCAATGCCTTCCTCTTCCAGGAACTGCTGACACACTCCAGCCACATGAGGTCCAGCATTGTCTTGCATTAGGAGGAACCCAGGGCCAGCCGCACCAGCATATGGTCTCACAAGGGGTCTGAGGATCTCATCTCGATACCTAATGGCAGTCAGGCTACCTCTGGCGAGCACATGGAGGGCTGTGCGGCCCCCAAGGAAATGCCACCCCACACCATGACTGACCCACCACCAAACCGGTTATGCTGGAGGATGTTGCAGGCAGCATAACGTTCTCCACGGCATCTCCAGACTTTGTCACATCTGTCACATGTGCTCAGTGTGAACCTGCTTTCATCTGTGAAGAGCACAGGGTGCCAGTGGCAAATTTGCCAATCTTGGTGTTCTCTGGCAAATGCCAAACGTCCTGCACGGTGTTGGACTGTAAGCACAACCCCCACCTGTGGACGTCGGGCCCTCATACCACCGTCATGGAGTCTGTTTCTGACCGTTTGAGCAGACACATGCACATTTGTGGCCGGCTAGGGGTCATTTTGCAGGGCTCTGGCAGTGCTCCTCCTTGCACAAAGGCGGAGGTAGCGGTCCTGCTGCTGGGTTATTGCCCTCCTACGGCCTCCTCCATGTCTCCTGATGTACTGGCCTGTCTCCTGGTAGCGCCTCCATGCTCTGGACACTACGCTGACAGACACAGAAACCTTCTTGCCACAGCTCGCATTGATATGCCATCCTGGATGAGCTACACTACCTGAGCCACTTGTGTGGGTTGTAGACTCCGTCTCATGCTACCACTAGAGTGAAAGCACCGCCAGCATTCAAAAGTGACCAAAACATCAGCCAGGAAGCATAGGAACTGAGAAGTGGTCTGTGGTCACCACCTGCAGAACCACTCCTTTATTGGGGGTGTCTTGCTAATTGCCTGTCTATTCCATTTCCACAACAGCATGTGCAATTTATTGTCAATCAGTGTTGCTTCCTAAGTGGACAGTTTGATTTCACAGAAGTGTGATTGACTTGGAGTTACATTGTGTATAAGTGTTCCCTTTATTTTTTTGAGCAGTGTATAATGGTTTCTAGCTTCCCTGAAAAGCTGCATATCACGGGGGCTGTTCGATGCTAATGCAGAACGCCATAGGATGTTTTTGTGTTGGTTAAGGTCAGTCAGGTCTTGGGAGAACCAAGGGCTATATCTGTTCATGGTTCTATATTTCTTGAACGGGGCTTGCTTATTTAAGATGGTTAGGAAGGCTTTTTTTTAATTACCAGGAATCTTCTACTGATGGGATGAGATCAATATCCTTCCAGGATACCCCGGCCAGGTCAATTAGAAAGGCTTGTTCGCTGAAGTGTTTCAGGGAGCGTTTGACATTTTTACTATTGATGTAAGACATTATTCTGAAGAGCTCTACTTAGTCTTCTGGGGCAAAAAGTTATGGCAGAAGAGAAGCTGCATGTATCTAACTAGTTGACAAACAATGACCTACCAAGTGTTGAAATTATAATATAGTCTACCAAATGTCAGAAATTATAATATAGTCTACCAAATGTCAGAAATTATAATATAGTCTACCAAATGTCAGAAATTATAATATAGGCTACCAAATGTCAGAAATTATAATATAGGCTACCAAATGTCAGAAATTATAATATAGGCTACCAAATGTCAGAAATTATAATATAGGCTACCAAATGTCAGAAATTATAATATAGCCTACCAAGTGTTGAAATTATAATATAGCTTACCAAATGTCAGGAATTATAATATAGCCTACCAAGTGTTGAAATTATAATATAGCCTACCAAGTGTTGAAATTATAATATAGCCTACCAAGTGTTGAAATTCTAATATAGTCTACCAAGTGTTGAAATTATAATATAGCCTGCCAAGTGTTGAAATTATAATATAGCTTACCAAATGTCAGGAATTATAATATAGCCTACCAAGTGTTGAAATTATAATATAGCCTACCAAGTGTTGAAATTATAATATAGCCTACCAAGTGTTGAAATTCTAATATAGTCTCCCAAGTGTTGAAGTTATAATATAGTCTACCAAGTGTTGAAATTATAATATAGCCTACCAAGTGTTGAAATTATAATATAGCCTACCAAGTGTTGAAATTATAATATAGTCTACCAAGTGTTGAAATTATAATATAGCCTACCAAGTGTTGAAATTCTAATATAGCCTACCAAGTGTTGAAATTATAATATAGTCTACCAAGTGTTGAAATTATAATATAGCCTACCAAGTGTTGAAATTATAATATAGCCTACCAAGTGTTGAAATTATAATATAGCCTACCAAGTGTTGAAATTATAATATAGTCTCCCAAGTGTTGAAGTTATAATATAGCCTACCAAGTGTTGAAATTATAATATAGCCTACCAAGTGTTGAAATTATAATATAGCCTACCAAGTGTTGAAATTATAATATAGTCTACCAAGTGTTGAAATTATAATATAGCCTACCAAGTGTTGAAATTATAATATAGCCTACCAAGTGTTGAAATTATAATATAGCCTACCAAGTGTTGAAATTCTAATATAGTCTCCCAAGTGTTGAAGTTATAATATAGTCTACCAAGTGTTGAAATTATAATATAGCCTACCAAGTGTTGAAATTATAATATAGCCTACCAAGTGTTGAAATTATAATATAGTCTACCAAGTGTTGAAATTATAATATAGCCTACCAAGTGTTGAAATTCTAATATAGCCTACCAAGTGTTGAAATTATAATATAGTCTACCAAGTGTTGAAATTATAATATAGCCTACCAAGTGTTGAAATTATAATATAGCCTACCAAGTGTTGAAATTATAATATAGTCTACCAAGTGTTGAAATTATATACAAGCTTTTTCAGTTTATTGTAAACGGGATATGATGTTTATACTGTATGTGTCAACTCAAAAATAGAATACCTGAGGATCCTTGAATAATAACGGGATATTGGTGTGCATGTAAATGTGTTCAGTGAGAGGAGAGGACACCTGTCTGTCTGTGTTGTTAACATCACAGATACTAGACATAACCTGTGATGACCTGTCATTATTTTTCGACATCTTCAGTTAGAGCAGGGCTGGAACAAATACCTGAACATAAAGTGGTCCAAGAAACTCATATATCGCTGAAAAGTGTTTGCCTTTCATTCTGTTACACAACACTCGCCAATATATTGATTCTGTTTGATGGTGTGAATTGGCCTCTTTTTCACTGCTCTAAATTCCATTTAGAACAGGCTTGGTATTACAACAGGCAGTATTACACTGGAGCTGATCTAGAGGAGACTTACACCTCTGCTATCACACTCACCAGCCAAAACCTTGTTAATGTGTCACCACAGGACACACACACACACACAGTGTCACTATTCCCGCAGACCGGTCCCTTTCCTATGGGGGTGCCACAGGGTTAAATTCTCGGGCCGACTTTTCTGTATATATCAATGATGTCGCTCTTGCTGCTGGTGATTCTCTGATCCACCTCTATACAGACGACACCATTCTGTATACATCTGACCCTTCTTTGGATACTGTGTTAACAAACCTCCAAATGAGCTTCAATGCCATACAACACTCCTTCCGTGGCCTCCAACTGCTCTTAAACACCAGTAAAACTAAATGCATGCTCTTCAACCGATCACTGCCCGCAGCCGCCCGCCCAACTAGCATCACTACTCTGGACGGTTCTGACTTAGAATATGTGGAGAACTCCAAATACCTAGCTGTCTGGCTAGACTGTAAACTCTCCTTCCAGACTCACAGTAAGCATCTCCAAAATTAAATCTAGAATTGGCTTCCTATTTCTCAACAAAGCCTCCTTCAGTCATGCTGTCAAACATACCCTTGTAAAACTGACTATCCTACCGATCCTCAATGTCATTTACAAAATAGCCTCCAACAACCTACTCAGCAAACTGGATGCAGTCTATCACAGTGCCATCCGTTTTGTCACCAAAGCTCCATATAGTACTACCCACCACTGCGACCTGTATGCTCTTGTTGGCTGGCCCTCGCTACATATTCGTCGCCAAACCTGTCAGGACCCGGTTACGAACGCGGGTCTCCGGAGTGAGAAACAGTCACTTAACCACCTGAGCCACGAATAGTCGGCAGAACCCAGAAGATGAGGCAGACACAGCAGTACTTGAGACGGTGTATTTAATGAAGTAAAAAGTGAAGTTCTTCAGGAAAACATGTAACTCCACAACCTCAAAAGGAATTCCAAAAGAACAAAGGTAATCCTCCAAGACAAAAAGGTAAATCCACAAGGTGGAAGGTATAGCACAAAAAGCCTCAAAAGATACTCAAAAAAACAAACAAACAAGAACAAAAAACGGAATTCCACAAGATAGTCCACCGGGATCAACAAGAGTTCACAGAGTACTAGGGCTGGGTGCTAACATACAAACACAGAGCAAAGAACTGAGTAAAACAAGGGGTTTAAATACAGGGGAAACGAGGCACAGGTGCAAATAATAATGGGGATCAAGGGAAAACAAAAGGTCAAAAGGCACAATGGGGGCATCTAGTGACCAAAAACCGGAACAACCCTGGCCAAATCCTGACAAAACCCACTGGCTCCAGGTCATCTATAAATATTTGCTAGGATAAAGCCCTGCCTTATCTCAGCTCACTGTTCACCATAGCAACACCCACCCATATCACGCGCTCCAGCAGGTATATTTCACTGGTCATCCCCAAAGCCAACACCTCTTTTGGCCGCCTTTCCTTCCAGTTCTCTGCCTGCAATGACTGGAACGAATTGGAAAAATCACTGAAGCTGGAGTCTTATATCTCCCTCTCTAACTTTAAGCATCAGCTGTCGAACCAGCTTACCCATCATTGTACCTGTACACAGCCCATCTGTAGACAGCACACCCAACTGCCTCATCCACATTTTCTATTTATCTTCTTGCTCTTTTGCACCCCGGTATTTCTACCTGCACATCATCATCTGCACATCTATCACTCCAGTGTTAATGCTAAATTGTAATTACTTTTGCCTCTATGGACTATTTATTGCCTTATCTCCCTACTCTTCTACATTTGCACACACTATATACAGATTTTTTCTGTTGTGTTATTGACGGTATGTTTGTTTATGTGTAACTCTGTTGTTGTTTTTGTCGCACTCCTTTGCATTATCTTAGGCAGGTCACAGTTGTAAATGACAACTTGTTCTCAACTGTCCTACCTGGTTAAATAAAGGTGAAATAACATTTTAAAAATTATATTAAAATATCAACGGAGAAAGCATCTGAGCGAGCGAAACAGCGCCCCTCTGTATGTCTCTGTCTCTGTATGTGTAGGTCATCTATCTGATGCTGTCTGGTCCGAAAGAGAAGGACATTGCTGCCACCCATAGCATTGAATGCAAGAGAAGCCAGCGAACATTTAGCCACCATTGACTAACAAAATGAATGAACTAATAGGAAGTCCGTGTTGAGCTCAGCTGTGAATGGTCCTGGCCACCTTGGAAGCCAGCTTGGATTTGTCTTTACTCCAGTCATATCGCATCGAGAGCATACGTCACTGACAAACTCCTTGTGCATCTCTTTGTGTTGTTGTCCTCTAAAAAAACTTCCCCTTCCATAAATTAGCCATGGATTGAGATAGGGATTTGGGATTTGATTATGGCATTGTTTTGCCTGTCCTGGTTTACCCATTGATTTTATTGCAATGCTACTGTCTGTCTGTCTGTCTGTCTGTCTGTCTGTCTGTCTGTCTGTCTGTCTGTCTGTCTGTCTGTCTGTCTGTCTGTCTGTCTGTCTGTCTGTCTGTCTGTCTGTCTGTCTGTCTGTCTGTCTGTCTGTCTGTCTGTCTGTCTGTCTGAGCTACACAGCCACACAGCCAGAGCTACACAGCCACACAGCCACACAGCCACAGAGCCACAGAGCCACACAGCCACAGAGCCACAGAGCCACACAGCCACAGAGCCACACAGCCACAGAGCCACACAGCCACAGAGCCACACAGCCACAGAGCCACACAGCCACACAGCCACAGAGCCACACAGCCACACAGCCACAGAGCCACAGAGCCACACAGCCACACAGCCACAGAGCCACACAGCCACACAGCCACACAGCCATCCAGCCTGACTCACAGCCCCAAGCATAATTAATCCCCTCGCCTTGTCTCCCATAGCTGTAACATACTGTTGCACTGCATTGCCCTGCCGACAGGGACAGACAGAGGGAGGGAGGAGTGAGTGGGAGATGAATAAGATAGGGTAGAAAGTAAAATAAATAATAAGGGACAAAGTGAAAGTGGCAGGGGGAGAGAAAGAGGGACGAAGATATTTGAACTTTTCCAAGGTGATGCCTCTGTGTTAAATCCAGACTATAGTAAATACGTTGTTCTCATATAATACCCTCTAATCGTATTTTGATGTTTTGATGTCAACATCCTGCCCTGGAGGGAATCTATGGTTCTTAACCCCCCCCCCCCCCACACACACACACACAGACACACACACACACCTCACCTTACCTCATTTCCTCTCCTCATCCCATCATCATCTGTCTTAATCTCATTACAAATGTCAATACTCATCTGTATTCTGCTCCCAATCAACACCCCAATTACCCTCGAGTTCCACCTTAGTTCCCCATGTATTACCCCTGGGTGACCTGTACCTCTGTTTACCCTGCTAACCACAGACAGCCAGCCAGCCAGGCCAGCCCTGACCCAAACACAGCCTCAGTTCACTGTGTCAACTGTGTGTATGCTTGCATGTGTGCTGGGATTGTCTGTGTTATGTGTGTGTGCGTACGTGTGTCGTTTTAGTGTTTCAGTCTGTGTGTTTCAGTGTTTGTGTGTGTGTGTGTGCATGCACGTGTGTGTTATCCAGAGCTTTAAACCCCTGGAAGAGATCAAACAGAATTCCATCAGTGTTCCCAGTGGTTCAGTCGGATCCGTGCGCCCGACAAACGCCAAAGCCCCCGTTACTAACATACATTAGCACGCTCCCGTTCCTGCTTAACTCCCTGCCACGTACACACACAATCACCGCTCCGCTCACACACACACTGCTCCACGCACGCACACACATGCACTGCTTCGTTCACACACACACATTCTGCCTGACCTGATTACAGACTGATGTCTTCATTAGGGAGAAATGATTATCTGACATGTTTTCACACTGCTTTTCTCATGTGGCTTTCATGTTTTTCTCTTCCACTGTCTGTGTCTGGGTCTGTGTCTGTGTCTCTAACTGTCTGCCTGTCTGCCTGTCTGCGTGTCTGTGTATCTTTGAGCTGAGGAAGGTTTTGATGTCTGCTCAAACTGGAGTTCAGATCACCTGTGGAGTGTCTGGAGGTATAGCTCTATCAGAAGCCTGGGAGGACAGGACTGGAATAACACACACACACACACACACACGTTTGGTACGCAGCCAGTGAAGATGGGCCGATACTCTAAACAGAAGCTGTCATAACGTACCATATGGTGAACCGGTTTACTGTACCAGACAGCGATATTGGAAATCAATAATTGATGAAAATATCAGTGACTCCATGTCCTTCTCTGAAAGATGTATAAGATGTTTGATTGAAGAGGGAAACCAATATGAGACATGTTGATGAATATTTCAGTTCGTATTTATGGTGGTAGGAATCAGGGCTGAATGAAAGCTTAGGCTCTGATCAGATAAAAGTGATTTCTCGAGAGGAAGCGCACACTATCACCAGCATCTCTGGTCTTGGCTTTGCCTCTTTCCTCGTGTGTGCTGGAGGACGTGCACCGTTTTCTTTCAGATAGACTCCTATGCAGTTCTTATCCCGGACCTGATCAGTGTGAGGAACTCCACTAGATTACTATTGGGAAGCAGATGAGATATGCTGCCTCTCCAGGGGGTGTTTCAGTATCCTTTATACTGTAGGACAGGCTTAGTGTGTGCATGCAGTATGGTATGTACTGTACATACTTGGCTCAGTGTGTATAGAGTATGGTAAGATATGTGTCTGAAGATGTTGAGTATGGAGAGTGACCTTAGCGTGTGTGTGGTTTGTAAGCTTATTAGGGTTATTGTGTGCTACAGTATAGATGTTCACGCATGTAGGAGGGTGTGCAGACCTAGTAGATCATACAGAAATCATCCTGTCAGAACTAAGTGGGATCTCTTTCCTCTCTGGGGGTTTCTCTGTTTCACTTGTCCTGAATGACATCTAGTATTCTACCATTACCATACTGTATTTGAATAAAATCTTCAACCATACCTCAAAATTAACTTTCTCTTACTCCCCTCTTGACTTCTGCATGACCCCCAAAATTTGCATATTACATCTGTGAGAACCAACTATTAAGCACTGGAGCGAATGAGGTTTCCTCAAAGCATATTCCCCAATGAAGGCGTGAACGGGCAGGCTTAAACCCTTTTGAAGATAATGTGATTTTTCATTTGGCTGATAACGACGTGTCATGGATGTTTCATTATTTTGACACTAAGCGCTTTTTCATAGATTACTGGGAGGGACAAAAATTAATCCGGCATCATATTATTACGTAATATGTAATAAGACACAGAGAGACGCAAAGTGAGGCCCTGTGATTTGTGTCTGGCTACTCTGCTGCCTGTCTGAAGGGATGTGGTGTGATGTGGTGATGCTACTGGCTTCAGTCCGACGTCAAGGAGCTCAGACTATTATTGCATGTGCTGTTACTGAACACATTCTCACCTACTGTAAGATGCACTGAGAGCTGCTAGCTACTGCCTGTACGTCATACGTGATTACCTAATTCATAATCAAAGTGTTAAACTACTTAACAAAATACTTAATTGCCCTGTGCAAACACATCAGAGGGAAGACTCAACCGTTTCAGTTTCTCAAATGCTAGGTACATATTTTCAAGGCGTCTGACAGATCCCTTTGAATTTAGAGAATTAAATGAGCATCTTTCATAGTGAGAAGCATTTCCACGTTCCATTGGGGGAGAATAGGCCAATAGGCAGGGTTAGGGTTCATCTGAGTTATAGGGTGAGGTTAGCGGTGGTCTGTCCCTCTGTCTAACCTGCTGTCTGTCTGTTCATCTGCCTGCTGACTGCTCTCTGTGTTAGACCGGTAGATGATCTCTCTCTTCTTCTCTCTAAACAAATACACAGTCTCAAATGAATCACGCCTGCTCTTCCAGAGCAGGAGTCATCGGAACGTTTACCATAACATTTGGACAATATGGTTCAGGTTGGTTGTGTAAATCTCTCATGGCTTTAATGCCTAACAAATGTGGGCTTGGTTGTGTGTGGTTTTGTTGCACTGCGCACTGTGTGTGTGTGTGTGTGTGTGTGTGTGTGTGTGTGTGTGTGTGTGTGTGTGTGTGTGTGTGTGTGTGTGTGTGTGTGTGTGTGTGTGTGTGTGTGTGTGTGTGTGTGTGTGTGTGTGTGTGTGTGTGTGTGTGTGTGTGTGTGTGTGTGTGTGTGTGTGTGTGTGTGTGTGTGTGTGTGTGTCCGGTGTGTAAGGTGAGCTAAGGCCAGTGTAATGGTTAAAGCCCTGTCTCAACAGGGTGATTAGGAGACTTGGTGACCCTCAGAAGCACATCATTCCCACCGCATAAGGATTGTTTTCTCAGCCCTACTGAGTCTGCACCACAGGAATGCATGTCTGCCTCTCATCTCTAGCTCCATCTTTGTTGCCCGCTTTGGAATAAGTTCCACATTGATATATATTTAGCTGTAGTAGTGAACAATTACAGACAGATAGACATCAGGAATAATTCAGATTCTATATTCTTTATTGTAGAGATACATTTCCAATGATTCAATATTAAACTGATTGTTGACACATCAACCAGGATTAAGGGGCAGGGCAATTTGTGATTGTTGTTATGGTAATCAGTGGCTGTATTGGAGGGGGAGTGGTTTGTTCTCCCCTGGGCAATCAGCAATTACTACCGGGAGGTGTGCTCTTCACCTCTGCTTAGCAATTAACAATTAGTGTTAATACTTCAGTCTCCCCTGTTTTATTCAGCGGCAGTCGTGTGAGCGGCGGTTTTGTCGCCAAAACTTGGCCCTGGCGGAGACATGCTACTATCCTTTCTGTCTCCTGATTCTGCCTCTTCGACCCTACTCCCCTCCCTTTCTGCATACTGTGACTCTCACTGTCCCCTTTCCTTCCGGCCTGCTCGGTCCTCCCCTCCTGCTCCGTGGCTGAGTGACGAACAGCTTACAGAACAGGGCTGCGGGCAGCTGAACAAAACTTCCGGAGAACGTATCATCCTTTCCTTCCCTCCTCTCTACCTTCTCTTTCTCTGTATCTGCTGCTAAAGCCACTTTCTACCACTCTAAATTGCAAGCTTCTGCCACTAACCATAGGAAACTATTTCCCCAATCTCCTCCCACCTTAATCTTGCACCCCTTCCTCCTCCCTCTCTGCGGACGACTTTGTCAATCCCTTTGAAAATAAGGTTGACAACACCCTCATTCATCAGCCTATTGAGTCCACTGGTCTCACACACACACAACTCCCCTAGTCTTGACCTCATTCTCCCCTCTCACTCCAGATGAAATCCTGTGACTAGTGCTGACCGGCTGCCCTGCAACCTGTCCACTCGACCCCATCCCCTCATCTCTGAAGACCTTCTCCCATTTTGTCATTTCCCTCATTCTCATCAACATCCCTGACCACTGGCTGTATTGCCTCTGACTTCAAAATGGTTAGGGTTGCTCCCCTTTCCTGGGAACCAACATTTGACCCCCCTGACATCAAACTACAGACCGGTATCCCTTTCTTCTCTTCCCAAAAAACGTGCATGCTGTCTCTGACCAACTCTCTCGCTATCTCTCTCAGAACGCTCTTCTTGAACCTAACCAGGACAAGACATGTCACTCAACCAAGACTCCTCTGTGTCACGGAGGCTCTCTGCCCTGACAAAGCTGACTCTCTTTCTTTTGTTGTGATCCTCCTAGATCTACCCGCTGCCTTCTACACTGAAACCATCAGATATTCCTCTCTACCCTCTCATGGCTGGGCGTCTCTTGGATTGCATCCTACCTGGCTGGCCGCTCCTCCTCGGTGACATGGAAAGTATCTTTGTCTGTACCATGTACACTCACTACTGGTGTCCAACAGGGTTTGGTTCTAGGCCCTCTCCTCTTCTCTCTATACACTAAGTCACTCGGCTCCATCATATCCTCACATGGTCTCTCCTATCATTGCTATATGGATGACACTTCTGACACCTCTATCCGCCCATCACTTCAAGCTCAACCTCTACAAGACTAAGCTGCTCTTCCTCGGAGATAGGCCTGCCCACTCCAAGACCTCTCCATCACAGTTGACAACTCCACAGTGTCCTCCACCCAGAGTCCAAATAACCTTGGTGTGACCCTGGACAACACCCTGTTCTATACAAACATCAAATTAATGACCCGTTCCTGCATTTTCATGCTCTACATCATCCGTAGAATATGGCCCTACCTCACGCAGGAAGTGGAGCAGGTGCTAAGCCAGGCACTTGTCTTCTCCCTTCTGGACTACTGCAACTCACTTTTGGCTGAACTCTTCTTTTGTGCCATTAAATTCTTGCAACTTATCCAAAATGCCGCAGCCCTCCTGGTGTTCAACGCTACAGAAGGTAGTGTGTACGGCCCAGTACATCACTGGGGCCGGGGTCCCTGCCATCCAGGACCTCTATACCAGGCGGTGTCGGAGGAAGGCCCTAAAAATACTCAAATACTCCAGCCACCCAAGTTAAAGACTTTTCTCTCTGCTACCACACGGTAAACAGTACCGATGCACCAAGTCTGGAACCAACCGGCCCCTGAACAGCTTCTACCCCAAGCCATAAGACTGACAAATAGTTCATTAAATAGTTAACCAATAGCTACCTTGCATTAACCCTGTTTGCACTGCCTAGTTTGACTCATCACATACGCTTCTGTTACTGTTATGTATGCTGTTGCCTACTCACTTTATCCCTATCTCAATTACCTCGTACCACTGCACATTGACTTGGTACTGGTACCCCGTGTATCTAGCCAAGTTTTCGTTACTTATTGTCTATTTATTCATTGTGTTGTCATTTTTTTTGTTATTTCAGATTTTTCCTCTGCATTGTTGGGAAGGGCCTGTAACTAATCATTTCACTGTTAGTCTACACCTGTTGTCTACGAAGCATGTGACAAATAACATTTGATTTGATTAAAACACCTGGTTTCCTGAGCAATCTTTCTAATTATTAGTACATGTAAACAGCTTCATCAGAGTTCCAGCAGTGTAGTTGACCTGTGCATGTGTCAGCACCAGCAGTACAAGACTCCCTCTTGTGCACTAGTGAAGTGAGTTCGGAAAAACTGAACGTATGTTTCTTAGAAATATTACTAGGGAAATCGTTCTTCTTGCAAAGCATGTAAACATTTAAATCGAATTATGACATTATTCTGACTATTCAAAATAATCATATTATTGTGTGCATGTTACCGTGCTCATTGTTGTGACTCTACTCAGGAGTGCATTGTGAGATCTGTGAGGTCAGCACAGTGGCTACATATTTTAACAGATCCTCTGTGAATGTTCTATACTAGTAGTTAGTCAACCTACACAATACATATTGGGCTCAGAGTAGATTGAGGTCAAGAATTCAGTTCCCTCTCTAGGTCTGACTCAATCATTAGTCATGGGAAAGCCGTCTGCTGCTGGCTGAAGGGGAGCTAAACTCACTTTGAAACACCTCGATAAAGACCTGATGCTACCTCAGCGTCAGCCTCTCACACTAAGCACTTTAAGTTTAACGAATGTGTTTGTGTTTATCATGTGTGAAATATTAGTTCATGAGGGGTACCCCTGGTAAGTCTGAGATTTTCTCTTTCACACCCACCTTGTTCTGTCATTTCATGGTCAGAACCAAACCAGGACAAAATCACATAATCTGTTCTGATTGGTCGTGGATCATAGGTGCCCCTAGCGCTCAACGGTAGTCAATGAGAGAGCAGATCGATCATAGCAGTTCTAAACAACACATTTCTATCTGGACACAAATGGAAAACAATATGCTGAATTGACATGATGCAGAGTGGTGCCTATTGTTTCCTGTTATCTGTGAGATGTACAGACGGGTTTCACCTATATAGAGATCTGTCATTTCCCCTGAGATGTGTCTGTTCAACAGTAATCAATGAGACCATCCCAGACTCTCTCTTGGAGAGTGGACAGACAATGACCTGCTCAGAAGGACACCATGACGAACAGCAAGAGTGTTTCACTTTCGCTCTTGGCCTCTGTATGTCTAACCATTACTGTGATGCTATTATACTTTGTATGTGTCTCACTACCCGTTCTTCTGCTCTGCAGGTTTGTTGAGCAGGCTGTCAGCCCACCCACTTCACAGCGTAAGACTGCCATCCCACTGCATGCCACAAACCTCTCGTTGACAGTTTCCTGCAGAGCGACTGTCATCCCCAGTGCAGCTCGATACTGATCGATGTGGTTTGTGTCATGGACAGTGACATTCATGGGGGCCAGGCCGCTCTGGAGAAGGTCAAGTCTGCCCTGGTCTGATCAATGTTCCCATAGCCTCTCAGTCTCCACGAGCCCCTTTATGACCACACACACACACACACACACACACACACACACACACACACACACACACACACACACACACACACACACACACACACACACACACACACACACACACACACACACACACACACACACACACACACACACACACACACACACACACACACACACACACACACTTCCCTTGTCCCGGTCAGAGTAATCGAAACACAGTGATCAGACACTTCAAGGAGAGGGGAAGAGGGAAGTGACATGGCAGCTCTGGAGCACCTGCGAACTATAGGGGGTTGGAGTGATCTAAGGTCCCTGGCTTATTAGGATTATAGACAGATGTTCCCCTGTTACTCAGCCCTCTGTATTACCCTGTCTGATCACAGCCTGATAGGGTCATATAGAGGGGCGTTATTATCATATAGCTGCTGCTATACTCTGGTCTCTGGTGTCATGGGAGTTGGTCAGTTGATTGCTTTAAGGTGGATTAGGTGTGTGTGTGAATTAGGCTTGGCGGTGAGGCTGGATCACTGCGTGATTACAGAATGTTCACTGGTGGCTGTTAACTCTTCATCTTCGGCCCATGTCAAATCCTGCTGAAACACACCGGCAGGCCTCCTGCGGACAAGTCTGTGTGTGTGTGTGTGTGTGTGTGTGTGTGTGTGTGTGTGTGTGTGTGTGTGTGTGTGTGTGTGTGTGTGTGTGTGTGTGTGTGTGTGTGTGTGTGTGTGTGTGTGTGTGTGTGTGTGTGTGTGTGTGTGTGTGTGTGTGTGTGTGTGTGTGTGTGTGTGTGTGTTTTTGTGGGTATGCAGTGTACACATCAGGAGGCATATTTTTATCCTAATGATGCTGCTGAGAAAGTTTCATTAGAGTGGAGATTGTTTCCCATCAGTAATTGTTTGTCTGGTCCAGTCTATCATTGAGGTATTATAGGCTGTTTGGCTGCTACACTTTATCATGGCTGTGTGGTGATCAGTGTGTTCTGGCTGATTTGTACTGTTTTAATCAACACATGGATGGACAACATGACCTTGTCTGAAGAGAGATAGAGGAGGTCTGCGGGAGCGAGGAGGAGTTAATTCCAAGGGGGAAGGTGAAGGGAGGTAGGGGAAGGAGAGGCTGGGGAAGGAGAGGCTGGGGAAGGAGTGAGGAGAGCAGGAGGAGTGAGGAGAGCAGGAGGAGTGAGGAGATCAGGAGGAGTGAGGAGAGCAGGAGGAGTGAGGAGATCAGGAGGAGTGAGGAGATCAGGAGGAGTGAGGAGATCAGGAGGAGTGAGGAGATCAGGAGGAGTGAGGAGATCAGGAGGAGTGAGGAGATCAGGAGGAGTGAGGAGAGCAGGAGGAGTGAGGAGAGCAGGAGGAGTGAGGAGATCAGGAGGAGTGAGGAGATCAGGAGGAGTGAGGAGATCAGGAGGAGTGAGGAGATCAGGAGGAGTGAGGAGATCAGGAGGAGTGAGGAGATCAGGAGGAGTGAGGAGAGCAGGAGGAGTGAGGAGAGCAGGAGGAGTGAGGAGATCAGGAGGAGTGAGGAGATCAGGAGGAGTGAGGAGATCAGGAGGAGTGAGGAGATCAGGAGGAGTGAGGAGATCAGGAGGTGGAGTGAGGAGAGCAGGAGGAGTGAGGAGGGCAGGAGGAGTGAGGAGATCAGGAGGAGTGAGGAGATCAGGAGGAGTGAGGAGATCAGGAGGAGTGAGGAGATCAGGAGGAGTGAGGAGATCAGGAGGAGTGAGGAGATCAGGAGGAGTGAGGAGAGCAGGAGGAGTGAGGAGAGCAGGAGGAGGAGGTGAGGAGATCAGGAGGAGTGAGGAGAGCAGGAGGAGTGAGGAGAGCAGGAGGAGTGAGGAGAGCAGGAGGAGTGAGGAGATCAGGAGGAGTGAGGAGAGCAGGAGGAGTGAGGAGATCAGGAGGAGTGAGGAGAGCAGGAGGAGTGAGGAGATCAGGAGGAGTGAGGAGAGCAGGAGGAGTGAGATGAGGTGAGGACGGAAGGACAGTATGAGACTTTATCAAACGCACATTTAAAACAGCTTTGTAATGTTAACGTTCCGGGCAGAGACATGCTGAACCATTACAGGTGAAGGAGAATGACGCTGATGATAATGTGCGATCCTTAGAAGAGGCTTCCGATTAATACAAATCCCCAGTAGAGTCATTGAGCAGGGTGTGTATGTCTGAGTGTGTTGGCATCAGGGCTCTAATGTGTAACAATTTTGGTTGCATATTGTCATCAATATTTAGCTGTGCAACATGGAATGTTATTGTGGGATCACCAGTGAGCCCGGAAAAAAGAAATCACCCAGATAATAATTGTTGTAATGATTAGAAAAAAAAATGTGCACATATTCGTTAGCATCACAGTTGTACCATTAAATCAAATCAAATCAAATCAAATTTATTTATATAGCCCTTCGTACATCAGCTGATATCTCAAAGTGCTGTACAGAAACCCAGCCTAAAACCCCAAACAGCAAACAATGCAGGTGTAAAAGCAATCCCAAAT
This sequence comes from Oncorhynchus gorbuscha, assembly GCF_021184085.1. Taxonomy (NCBI): domain Eukaryota; kingdom Metazoa; phylum Chordata; class Actinopteri; order Salmoniformes; family Salmonidae; genus Oncorhynchus; species Oncorhynchus gorbuscha. The sequence continues at coordinate 93,823,944 of NC_060173.1, forward strand.
AGTTCAAAAGAAATGACCCATATTACCAGAGCAATGTTATTTTCTTCCCATGGCGGATGTTACTTTCCTAAACCATGTCGAGGGCCATTCTAAACCATGTCGAGGGCCATTCTAAAACTACTCGAGGGCCATTCTAAACCATGTCGAGGGCCATTCTAAACCATGTCGAGGGCCATTCTAAACCATGTCGAGGGCCATTCTAAACCATGTCGAGGGCCATCCTAAACCATGTCGAGGGCCATTCTAAACCATGTCGAGGGCCATTCTAAACCATGTCGAGGGCCATCCTAAACCATGTCGAGGGCCATTCTAAACCATGTCGAGGGCCATTCTAAAACTACTCGAGGGCCATTCTAAACCATGTCCAGGGCCATTCTAAACCATGTCGAGGGCCATCCTAAACCATGTCGAGGGCCATTCTAAACCATGTCGAGGGCCATTCTAAACCATGTCGAGGGCCATCCTAAACCATGTCGAGGGCCATTCTAAACCATGTCGAGGGCAATTCTAAACCATGTCGAGGGCCATTCTAAACCATGTCGAGGGCCATTCTAAAACTACTCGAGGGCCATTCTAAACCATGTCAAGGGCCATTCTAAACCATGTCGAGGGCCATCCTAAACCATGTCGAGGGCCATCCTAAACCATGTCGAGGGCCATTCTAAACCATGTCGAGGGCCATTCTAAACCATGTCGAGGGCCATTCTAAACCATGTCGAGGGCCATTCTAAAACTACCCGAGGGCCATTCTAAACCATGTCAAGGGCCATTCTAAAACTACTCGAGGGCCATTCTAAACCATGTCGAGGGCCATTCTAAACCATGTCGAGGGCCATCCTAAACCATGTCGAGGGCCATTCTAAACCATGTCGAGGGCCATTCTAAACCATGTCGAGGGCCATTCTAAACCATGTCGAGGGCCATTCTAAACCATGTCAAAGGCCATTCTAAACCATGTCGAGGGCCATTCTAAACCATGTCGAGGGCCATTCTAAAACTACTCGAGGGCCATTCTAAACCATGTCGAGGGCCATTCTAAACCATGTCGAGGGCCATTCTAAACCATGTCGAGGGCCATCCTAAACCATGTCGAGGGCCATTCTAAACCATGTCGCGGGCCATTCTAAAACTACTCGAGGGCCATTCTAAACCATGTCGAGGGCCATTCTAAAACTAATCGAGGGCCATTTGTTTACATCTTGTTCAGACATGTTACCTCATTAGCTAGCTAGCTACTGTAACAACCTGCTAACTTTACTAGTAGGCTATTATTGATTGACTAGGTCAAATCAAATCAAACTTTATTTGTCACATGCGCCGAATACAACAAGTGTAGACTTTACCATGAAATGCTTACTTACAAGCCCTTAACCAACAGTGCAGTTCAAGAAGTGTTAAATATTTACCAAGTAGACTAAAATAGAAAAGTAATAATAGAAAAGTAACACAATAAGAATAACGAGGTTATATACAGGGGGTACCGGTACCGAGGCAGTGTGGGGGGTACAGGTTAGTTGAGGTAATTTGTTCATGTGGGTGGGGGTGAAGTGACTTTGCATAGATAATAAACATCGAGTAGCAAGGGTGGCTTTCCAAATCGTCCAACACTGGTATTTGTTGGGTACATTTTAAATGATTGTTGATTTGATTTTTTTTGCCATTCCTGAACCTGTGACAAGAATGGGGATAAACCAGAATAAATTATCTAATGATTCTGTCTCTTTGTAGAAAAATCTGCAGAGCTGATATTGTTGGATGCGCCGTATATATAGCATTCTGTTGGTGGCAAAAATGTTGTATAATAACATAAATTGAAAAACTGGAAGTGTTGAATCAAGTATTATTTTTTAAATCAATTATTATACCATGTGCCATGGAATCAGTAAATCGAAAATTTCTCCCCGCTATTATTTAACAACGTGTATGGCGCATCTGTCAACATTTTGCTATACATGGGGTTCCTATACATACTGTAACTTTTACACAGAGTTTCACCTAAATGAAAATAGTCCATGCATTTATATATAAATTCTAGTCGTACTTTATCAAAAGCTTTTTCAAAATATGCATATTATTCGTATATATATATATATTAATTTGTATATTATCACCAATATATCATCCATGTAAAAAACCTGTCTGATCTGGATCAACAGTATTTGTAAAAACCTTTTTAATTCTATGTGCTATGTAGAAACCTAATATTCCACAAATAACAACATTTCAATGACAGGTATTTTTATAAACATTTGAGCTTTGATAAAAACAGATGAATTTACAGGGTTACATATGACTTCCTAGGGTGCAACATGTGCTTCAGAAGTAACAAGAATACATACAGTGCATTCGGAAGGTTTTCAGACCCCATGTCCTTTTATATATTTTGTTACGTTATAGTCTTATTCTAAAATGGAATAAAAAAAGAACATTCCACATCAATCTACACAGAATACCCCATTGTGACAAAGTGAAGTCATTTTTGCTTATCTTTATCAAAGGTTTCAATAATTTCAGACCCCAAAATATAGGAAATAATACCCCGACTACACCTCTCGAGTCACGTGCGAGAGCGTTGCAAAATAAATGTAGAAATCTATATTATTCAATTATTGCACCCACACTGCTCACGCGCATCAACGAGAGTCTGCGTTGCCAAGGGCTAAAATAGAAGTCAGTTCTATTTGTGACGCTGAATGCGGTGCAAGTCCTGCCTCTCCCATCTCCTCATTGGTTATACCCACGTGGGTGATTGAAAGATGAAATGTGATGTCGGTCATCGTGATAATACTATGAAAGTTTAGATGCCAATCACTGTATAAGTTCAAAGAAGATAAAGCCTGGAAGGAGGAGAGATAACTAGAAACGATTCGGTTGACCGTTTTATGTGTGGATTAATTGTCGGAGTAGAGGACCTTGTGCATGTCAGGTAAAATAACAACTCAATGTTTCTATCCCAGGACAGATTAGCTGGCAACAGCAAGCTAGCTAAATAGGACAAATTAGCTGGCAACAGCAAGCTAGCTAAATAGCACAAATTAGCTGGCAACAGCAAGCTAGCTAAATAGGACAAATTAGCTAGCAAGTGCAAGCTAGCAAGCTAAATTGCAATCAATGTTTAATGCTTTTCGACCTGTCCCCAAATGTGTTTTATGATATTTTAACCTGTGTGTAGTGATCGTGTTTGGTGTGGGCGGACAAAATACATTTATGCACGATGGCGCAAGCACGCAGCCGAATTTGGGTTCTGTGTAAGGTGTAATTTCTGCCATGGACTCATTTATAGACTTATTTATATATACTGTTCTTACGGAAAGTATTCAGACCCATGAACCTTCTCCACATTTTGTTACATTACAGCCTCATTTGAAAATGGATTAAAACATTTTTTAAAGAAAACTGCAATCTACACAAATACCAAATAATGACTAAGATAAAATAGGTTTTTAGACATTTTTGGACATTTTTAAAAATAAAAACAGAAATACATACATTTTTAAGTATTTAGACCCTATAAGACTTGAGCTCAGGTGCATCCGGTTTCCATTGATCATCCATGAGATGTTTCTACAACTTGATTGGAGTCCACCTATGGTAAATTCAATTGATTGGACATGATTTGGAAAGGCACACACCTGTCTATATAAGGTCCCACAGTTGACAGTGCATGTCAGAGCAAAAACCAAGCCATGCGGTCGAAGGAATTGTCCATAGAGCTCCAAGACAGGATTGTGTCGAGGCACAGATCTGGGGAAGATTACCAAAAAATGTCTGCAGCATTGAAGGTCACCAAGAATACAGTGACCTCCATCATTCTTAAATGGAAGAAGTTTGGAACCACCAATTGCTGGTTGCCTGGCCAAACTGAGCAATCGGGGGAGAAGGGCATTGGTCAGGGAGGTGACCAAATACCTGACGGTCACTCTGACAGAGCTTCAGAGTTCCTCTGTGGAGTTGGGAGAACCTTCCAGAAGGACAACCATCTCTGCAGCATCCCCCCAACCAGGCCTTTATGGTAGCCTGGCCAGACGGAAGCCACTCCCCAGTAAAAGGCATATAACAGCTCGCTTGGAGTTTGCCAAAAGGCACCTCAAGGACTCAGACCATGAGAAACAAGATTCTTTGGTCTGATGAAACCAAGATCGAACTCTTTGGCCTGAATGCCAAGCGTCACATCTGGAGGAAAACCTGCTCCAGAATGCTCAGAAACTCAGACTGGGGCGAAGGTTCACCTGCCAACAGGACAACAACCCTAAGCACACAGCCAAGACAATGGAGGAGTGGCTTCAGAACAAGTCTCTGAATGTCCTTGAACCCAATTGAACATCTCTGGGGAGACCTGAAAATAGCTGTGCAGCGAGGCTCCCCATCTAACCTGACAGAGCTTGAAAGGATCTGCAGAGAGGAATTGGATAAACTCCACAAATACAGGTGTGCCAAGCTTGTACCGTCATACCCAAGAAGACTCAAGGCTGTAATCACTACCAAAGATGCTTCAGCAAGGTACTGTGTAAAGGGTCTGAACACTTATGTGATATTTCAGACTCTTATTTTTTTGCAAAAATGTCTAAAAACCAGTTTTTCCTTCATCATTATGGGGTATTGTGTGTAGATTTTAGATTAAAGCTTTAACGTAACAAAATGTGGAAAAAGTCAAAGGCCGGAATACTTTCCAAATGCATTGCATTGGCCTAATATAAGCTATATCTCAATCGATTAAAAACATATTTTCTGTTTCTCGTAAATGTGATGTTGTGCTCTTAACTTTTAAAAGTTGGGAGTGCCCGTGCTTGCAATGAAAGATTTAGAGCCCTGGGTCCAGCATTCCTAACTCACACGTGGTCCATCCATAGCGTATGTTGTGCTCCCACCTACTGCTATGCTGTCTCTGTGTCTGTTCTTTTCGTAGATAGAGCCATCCTACATTGTGTCATCTTGAGAGAGTAGGTCTGACTAATTGCCTGGATTGTTTAGCCCACCCACACGTTAGTGATGCTGTGAACTGGGCGGAGTTGGAACACTCACTCTCACAGACCAAGCCTATAATTGGCTGATTGATCATTCTTGCCTGCCTGCGTATGACACATTTTTAATCATCCCTCCTTTGAATCACTTTAGACACTCAACAATAGATGCAAATTTCAACCAACAGCTCTTCTCTATTCCTGCATATAAATCTGTTTTGAGAGGCATCCACATTTCAGACAGCCTTTCCGCTTCAGTAATACGCCTCAATGAATTCTCCTGTTTTTCCAGTGTTGACACACATCAAACCTTGACCAATAGCCATTCAGTAGTTGAATTACTGTTTGAATTGGGAGGTTGAAGTCCCAATTACCTGAAGCTGTCTCCAGAGGTTGACTGCTTTTATATTTCTCCTGAATAGATTCTGATATGTACATTAAATGAATTCTTCTGAACCAGACCTTGGTTGACTGATGGTTAAATGTCTGGATGAATGAAATAATGAGTTTGGGTAAAGAGGACAGTGCAGTCTGTGATATCTGAAAGGTGCTATGCTAAAGGCTAATGGAAGGCTAATAGAGGGCCCTGCTGGGCTCATGGAGGAGTAACACAAGTGTTGGTGAAGCGCTATGTGCTAGATGGAATTGGAAGGAGGAAGAAAATGATAGGGAGAGATCAGAGATCATAGAGAGGAAAAAGACAGACATCAAAAGAAAGAGGAATAGGACGAGATGGGAAAAGTAATGGATGGAGAGAGAAAAAGTAAGAGAAAGGGCGTGAAAGACAAAGAGAGAGAGAAAGGCGGAGAGAGAGATGCTGAGGGAAAGAGCATGTCAAAGCACTCTCTATTTATACCATGCCACTGTCTGTCTGTCCACACGTTGGTGAAGTGCTGCTTGATGGGGGAATATTAATTCAGTTGAGGTGTTGAGCGAAGTGTGTGTGTGTGTGTGTGTGTGTGTGTGTGTGTGTGTGTGTGTGTGTGTGTGTGTGTGTGTGTGTGTGTGTGTGTGTGTGTGTGTGTGTGTGTGTGTGTGTGTGTGTGTGTGTGTGTGTGTGTGTGTGTGTGTGTGTGTAGTTTGTCCTTGTGGAGGGTTTTCTGCTTGCGTTGGGCAAACAGAAGCTGGTCTCAGAGGGGCATCCGGGCGCCACTGAAGAGGTGTGTGTGTGTGTGTGTGTGTGTGTGTGTGTGTGTGTGTGTGTGTGTGTGTGTGTGTGTGTGTGTGTGTGTGTGTGTGTGTGTGTGTGTGTGTGTGTGTGTGTGTGTGTGTGTGCACAGCTGAAGAGGGGGATGATAATCAAATCAAATCTAATCAAATGTATTTATATAGCCCTTCGTACATCAGCTGATATCTCAAAGTGCTGTACAGAAACCCAGCCTAAAACCCCAAACAGCAAGCAATGCAGGTGTAGAAAGAGGCAGTGAGTGGAACAGTGACTGGTAATTGATGACTGCTGGTTATGTTTTAAATAAAGGATGGGGGTGTTTCAGATTCCTTATCTCCTGTCCTTCACTTTCACATACAGGAAAAAGACTGGATGTCAACAGAAACATAACCAGGAAGCAGTACAGGGTCAGCTGGAGAACAGGTCACACCAGAAGTAGAGATTCTGATACCAGGACTATTGGTTCACATTCTCTACAGATTTCCCCCACAGTGTTAGTGGGTAGTGTCTGGTTGTTATTCTGCTCCAGGATGATGCTTGGTGGGAGAGGTACATCAGTAAAGCCTGCTTAAGGAACCCTCTAAACCCTGTAAGTTGGCCTGTTGGCCTGTCTCTGCAGTGTGGAAACACACACTCATCAACATAGGCAGTTTGGCGCAGTCCCACTGGTGTTAACACCATCAGCCCAGTGCCTTTGGGGTGTTGGTTATGGGCAGTGGGTGGTGTCTCGTAGTGTGTGTGTGTGTGTGTGTGTGTGTGTGTGTGTGTGTGTGTGTGTGTGTGTGTGTGTGTGTGTGTGTGTGTGTGTGTGTGTGTGTGTGTGTGTGTGTGTGTGTGTGTGTGTGTGTGTGTGTGTGTGTGTGTGTGTGTGTGATTTAAGCGTATTACAGAAAAAGGGGGATTGAGAATGAGTGTCTATATATGGGGTAAGATGAAGGGCTTGGCTGGTGTTTGTGTGCTTCAGAGGATTGGGGATTTCACTGACAAACACAAAGCAAACAGGATTGTTCCAGCGTGTGTGTGTGTGTGTGTGTGTGTGTGTGTGTGTGTGTGTGTGTGTGTGTGTGTGTGTGTGTGTGTGTGTGTGTGTGTGTGTGTGTGTGTGTGTGTGTGTGTGTGTGTGTGTGTGTGTGTGTGTGTGTGTGTGCGAGAGAGAGATAATGCGCGTGCGTGTACTTGTGGTGTCTTTGTGAGGCTCCAGTTCCCACTGTAGGAAGCCAAATCACTGCTCCATGCTCGGCCTGCCGACACCGGAACAATCCTGTTTACGCGCGCACACACACACACACACACACACACACACACACACACACACACACACACACACACACACACACACACACACACACACACACACACACACACACACACACACACACACACACACACACACACACACACACACACACACACACACACACACACGCACGCACATTTGTTTTTCTTTCCTTGTGGGGACCAAGCAATTGATATCCTGATATCCTGTGGGAACACTTTTTCCAAATGTCCCCACTTGTCTGAAATGTCCTTGTTTTACTGTCCTTGTCAGGACTTCTGGTCAAAAACAAACACACACACACACAAAGAGCCAGTCAGACAGCCAGGATCATCAGGTTAGTGGGTTCAATCCAACCACTCTGAACCCTCCTAAACTGGATTTATACTTTGTTACTTTGTCAAATACTCTTTTCCTTTCTGTTTTCAACCTTCAATACTCTGCTATTTTCTTAGCGAAAACACACCTCCACTGCTGGGAATGAGACCGGAGACGATAGTTCTGTATGAAGCTGCTCCTGACATGTCTGAGAACTCCAGGTGTCAAGACAGATGGTGTCCCAATACAGAAAGGCATCTGCACCGCTTAATTAAAAGTCAAATGTCTTTATTTTGAGGAGAAAGTTCCCTTTATACATAGAAGTAATTAACGACTTCTATGTTGTTGTAGAAAATAAAGACAGTCGTCACTCTGAGAGCCGAGTAAGGAATGAACCTCTGGTCAGGAATTTTAAAAAGTCTCCGTCCTTCATCAGGGACCTATACAGTCCTATCAACTGTTGCTATAGGATTAGGAGACATCAGGAATATTACTGGAAAACAACCACAGACGGCTTCATTAACAGATGTTCACACATAGAGAGAGAAATAATATGTATGACGATTAAAAAATATACATGCCCAAATATTCAACAACATTCCGCCCTCTGCGGTCACACTTGTAGGTGTAGAATCAGCGTTGCTGTAGTAACCTCTGGCTCTGGTGTCTGGTCCTGAGGGAACAGGCAGTACACCTCACTCTCTATGGAGACATGGTGTACAGAGAGGGAGAGGAAAGAGAGAGGGGGGAATAGGGTGGAAGTTAGACAAACACAATCACATCTCTAGGGGCATGAGGAAACAGAGGGAGGGAGGTGACAGACAGCGAGAAAGAGACAGAGACAG